>NW_001845984.1:0-1637 GCF_000001215.4 Drosophila melanogaster
TTAATTTTTGGATCAATTTTCGCATTTTTTGTAAGGAGGGGGGTCATAAAAATTTGCAAAATATGGCCAAAAAATTTAATTTCCATTTTTGAACACAGTTTGATTGGAAATTTTATTACGAGCTTAGTGAGGTATGACATTCCACATTCAGACAATTATTTTTTATGTTGTGGCAAAATAAATGATTATTTGATGACCGAAATTTGGAAAAACAGATTCTGCCAAAATGTTGATATTTACAAACCAAATTTTCGTTATAACTTGGCTAAAAATTGTAACATAGATGAAAGAATAACTGTTTTGGTCAGCTAATTAACAGTGCTAACGATCCCTATTACTTTTTGAAGGATTTAGGAAATTAATTTTTGCATCAATTTTCGCCTTTTTTGTAAGGAGGGGGGTCATCAAAATTGGCAAAATATGGCCAAAAAATTTAATTTCCATTTTTGAACACAGTTTGATTGGAAATTTTATTACGAGCTTAGTGAGGTATGACATTCCATATTCAGACAATTATTTTTTATGTTGTGGCAAAATAAATGATTATTTGATGACCGAAATTTGGAAAAACATATTCTGCCGAAATATTGATATTTACAAACCAAATTTTCGTTATAACTTGGCTAAAAATGGTCACATAGATGTAAGATGTTTTGAGCAGCTAAATACCAGTGCTAACGATCCCTATTACTTTTTGAAGGATTTAGGGAAATTAATTTTTGGATCAATTTTCGCATTTTTTGTAAGGAGGGGGGTCATCAAAATTTGCAAAATATGGCCAAAAAATTTAATTTCCATTTTTGAACACAGTTTGATTGGAAATTTTATTACGAGCTTAGTGAGGTATGACATTCCACATTCAGACAATTATTTTTTATGTTGTGGCAAAATAAATGATTATTTGATGACCGAAATTTGGAAAAACAGATTCTGCCAAAATGTTGATATTTACAAACCAAATTTTCGTTATAACTTGGCCAAAAATTGTCACATAGATGTAAGATGTTTTGAGCAGCTAATTACCAGTGCTAACGATCCCCTATTACTTTTTGAAGGATTTAGGGAAATTAATTTTTGGATCAATTTTCGCATTTTTTGTAAGGAGGGGGGTCATAAAAATTTGCAAAATATGGCCAAAAAATTTAATTTCCATTTTTGAACACAGTTTGATTGGAAATTTTATTACGAGCTTACTGAGGTATGAAATTCCACATTCAGACAATTATTTTTTATGTTGTGGCAAAATAAATGATTATTTGATGACCGAAATTTGGAAAAACAGATTCTGCCAAAATGTTGATATTTACAAACCAAATTTTCGTTATAACTTGGCTAAAAATTGTCACATAGATGAAAGAATAACTGTTTTGGTCAGCTAATTAACAGTGCTAACGATCCCTATTACTTTTTGAAGGATTTAGGAAATTAATTTTTGCATCAATTTTCGAATTTTTTGTAAGGAGGGGGGTCATCAAAATTGGCAAAATATGGCCAAAAAATTTAATTTCCATTTTTGAACACAGTTTGATTGGAAATTTTATTACGAGCTTAGTGAGGTATGACATTCCATATTCAGACAATTATTTTTTATGTTGTGGCAAAATAAATGATTATTTGATGACCGAAATTTGGAAAAA
>NW_001845959.1:0-1704 GCF_000001215.4 Drosophila melanogaster
CTCAGTGAGGTATGACATTCCATATTCAGACAATTATTTTTTATGTTGTGGCAAAATAAATGATTATTTGATGTCCGAAATTTGGAAAAACAGACTCTGCAAAAATGTTGATATTTACAAACGAAATTTTCGTTATAACTTGGCTAAAAATTGTCACATAGATGTAAGAATAACTGTTTTGAGCAGCTAATTACCAGTGCTAGCGATCCCTATTACTTTTTGAAGGATTTAGGGAAATTAATTTTTGGATCAATTTTCGCATTTTTTGTAAGGAGGGGGGTCATCAAAATTTGCAAAGTATGGCCAAAAAATGTAATGTCAATTTTTGAACACAATTTGATTGGAATTTTTATTACGAGCTCAGTGAGGTATGACATTCCATATTCAGACAATTATTTTTTATGTTGTGGCAAAATAAATGATTATTTGATGTCCGAAATTTGGAAAAACAGACTCTGCAAAAATGTTGATATTTACAAACGAAATTTTCGTTATAACTTGGCTAAAAATTGTCACATAGATGTAAGAATAACTGTTTTGAGCAGCTAATTACCAGTGCTAACGATCTCCATTACTTTTTTTAAGGATTAAGGAAAATTAATTTTTGAATCAATTTTCGCATTTTTTGTCATCAAAATTTGCAAAATATGGCCAAAAAATTTAATTTCCATTTTTGAACACAGTTTGATTGGAAATTTTATTACGAGCTCAGTGAGGTATGACATTCCATATTCAGACAATTATTTTTTATGTTGTGGCAAAATAAATGATTATTTGATGTCCGAAATTTGAAAAAACAGACTCTGCAAAAATGTTGATATTTACAAACGAAATTTTCGTTATAACTTGGCTAAAAATTGTCACATAGATGTAAGAATAACTGTTTTGAGCAGCTAATTACCAGTGCTAGCGATCCCTATTACTTTTTGAAGGATTTAGGGAAATTAATTTTTGGATCAATTTTCGCATTTTTTGTAAGGAGGGGGGTCATCAAAATTTGCAAAGTATGGCCAAAAAATTTAATTTCCATTTTTGAACACAATTTGATTGGAATTTTTATTACGAGCTCAGTGAGGTATGACATTCCATATTCAGACAATTATTTTTTATGTTGTGGCAAAATAAATGATTATTTGATGACCGAAATTCGGAAAAACAGACTCTGCAAAAATGTTGATATTTACAAACGAAATTTTCGTCATAACTTGGCTAAAAATGGTCACATAGATGTAAGAATAACTGTTTTGAGCAGCTAATTACCAGTGCTAACGATCTCTATTACTTTTTGAAGGATTTAGGAAAATTAATTTTTGAATCAATTTTCGCGTTTTTTGTAAGGAGGGGGGTCATCAAAATTTGCAAAGTATGGCCAAACAATTTAATTTCCATTTTTGAACACAGTTTGATTGGAAATGTTATTACGAGCTCAGTGAGGTATGAGATTCAATATTCAGACAATTATTTTTAATGTTGTGGCAAAATATATGATTATTTGATGTCCGAAATTTGGAAAAATAGACTCTGCAAAAATGTTGATATTTACAAACGAAATTTTCGTTATAACTTGGCTAAAAATGGTCACATAGATGTAAGAATAACTGTTTTGAGCAGCTAATTACCAGTGCTACCGATCTCTATTACTTTTGAAGGATTTAGGAAAATTAATTTTTGAATCAATTTTCCGCATTTTTTGTAAGGAGGGGG
>NW_001845550.1:0-2500 GCF_000001215.4 Drosophila melanogaster
TTTGAACACAGTTTGATTGGAAATTTTATTACGAGCTCAGTGAGATATGACATTCCATATTCAGACAATTATTTTTTATGTTGTGGCAAAATAAATGATTATTTGATGACCGAAATTTGGAAAAACAGACTCTGCAAAAATGTGGATATTTACAAACGAAATTTTCGTTATAACTTGGCTAAAAATGGTCACATAGATGTACGAATATCTGTTTTGAGCAGCTAATTACCAGTGCTAACGATCCCTATTACTTTTTGAAGGATTTAGGGAAATTAATTTTTGGATCAATTTTCGCATTTTTTGTAAGGAGGGGGGTCATCAAAATTTGCCAAATATGGCCAAAAAATTTAATTTCCATTTTTGAACACAGTTTGATTGGAAATTTTATTACGAGCTCAGTGAGGTATGACATTCCATATTCAGACAATTATTTTTTATGTTGTGGCAAAATAAATGATTTTTTGATGACCGAAATTTGGAAAAACAGACTCTGCAAAAATGTTGATATTTACAAACGAAATTTTCGTTATAACTTGGCCAAAAATGGTCACATAGATGTACGAATATACATATTATACGAATAAAAGGATTTGGGGAAATTAATTTTTGGATCAATTTTCGCATTTTTTGTTAGGAGGGGGGTCATCAAAATTTGCAAAATATGGCCAAAAAATTTAATTTCCATTTGTGAACACTGTTTGATTGGAAATTTTATTACGAGCTCAGTGAAGTATGACATTCCATATTCAGACAATTATTTTTTATGTTGTGGCAAAATAAATTATTTTTTGATGACCGAAATTTGGAAAAACAGACCCTGCAAAAATGTTGATATTTACAAACGAAATTTTCGTTATAACTTGGCTAAAAATGGTCACATAGATGTACGAATAACTGTTTTGAGCAGCTAATTACCAGTGCTAACGATCCCTATTACTTTTTGAAGGATTTGGGGAAATTAATTTTTGGATCAATTTTCGCATTTTTTGTAAGGAGGGCGGTCATCAAAATTTGCAAAATATGGCCAAAAAATTTAATTTCCATTTGTGAACACTGTTTGATTGGAAATTTTATTACGAGCTCAGTGAAGTATGACATTCCATATTCAGACTATTATTATTTATGTTGTGGCAAAATAAATGATTTTTTGATGACCGAAATTTGGAAAAACAGACTCTGCAAAAATATTTACAAACGAAATTTTCGTTATAACTTGGCTAAAAATGGTCACATAGATAGATGTAAGAATAACTGTTTTGAGCAGATAATTACCAGTGCTAACGATCCCGATTACTTTTTGAAGGATTTAGGAAAATTAATTTTTGGATCAATTTTCGCATTTTTTGTAAGGAGGGGGTCATCAAAATTTGCAAAATATGGCCAAAAAATTTAATTTCCATTTTTGAACACAGTTTGATTGGAAATTTTATTACGAGCTCAGTGAGGTATAACATTCCATATTCAGACAATTATTTTTTATGTTGTGGCAAAATTAATGATTTTTTGATGACCGAAATTTGGAAAAACAGACTCTGCAAAAATGTTGATATTTACAAACGAAATTTTCGTTATAACTTGGCCAAAAATGGTCACATAGATGTACGAATATACATATTATACGAATAAAAGGATTTGGGGAAATAATTTTTTGGATCAATTTTCGCATTTTTTGTAAGGAGGGGGGTCATCAAAATTTGCAAAATATGACCAAAAAATTTAATTTCCATTTTTGAACACAGTTTGATTGGAAATTTTATTACGAGCTCAGTGAGGTATAACATTCCATATTCAGACAATTATTTTTTATGTTGTGGCAAAATAAATGATTATTTGATGACCGAAATTTGGAAAAACAGACTCTGCAAAAATGTTTATATTTACAAACCAAATTTTCGTTATAACTTGGCTAAAAATGGTCACATAGATGTAAGAATAACTGTTTTGAGCAGTTAATTACCAGTGCTAACGATCCCTATTACTTTTTGAAGGATTTAGGGAAATTAATTTTTGGATCAATTTTCTCATTTTTTGTAAGGAGGGGGGTCATCAAAATTTGCAAAATATGGCCAAAAAATTTAATTTCCATTTTTGAACACAGTTTGATTGGAAATTTTATTACGAGCTCAGTGAGATATGACATTCCATATTCAGACAATTATTTTTTATGTTGTGGCAAAATAAATGATTATTTGATGACCGAAATTTGGAAAAATAGACTCTGCAAAAAAGTGGATATTTACAAACGAAATTTTCGTTATAACTTGGCTAAAAATGGTCACATAGATGTACGAATATCTGTTTTGAGCAGCTAATTACCAGTGCTAACGATCCCTATTACTTTTTGAAGGATTTAGGGAAATTAATTTTTGGATCAATTTTCGCATTTTTTGTAAGGAGGGGGGTCATCAAAATTTGCCAAATATGGCCAAAAAATTTAATTTCCATTTTTGAACACAGTTTGATTGGAAATTTTATTACGAGCTCAGTGAGGTATGACATT
>NW_001846949.1:0-1082 GCF_000001215.4 Drosophila melanogaster
ATTTTCGTTATAACTTGGCTAAAAATGGTCACATAGATGTAAGAATAACTGTTTTGAGCAGCTAATTACCAGTGCTAACGATCCCTATTACTTTTTGAAGGATTTTGGGAAATTAATTTTTGAATCAATTTCCGCATTTTTTGTAAGGAGGAGGGTCATCAAAATTTGCAAAATATGGCCAAAAAATTTAATTTCCATTTTTGAACACAGTTTGATTGGAAATTTTATTACGAGCTCAGTGAGGTATGACATTCCATATTCAGACAATTATTTTTTATGTTGTGGCAAAATAAATGATTATTTGATGACCGAAATTTGGAAAAACAGACTCTGCCAAAATGTTGATATTTACAAACCAAATTTTCGTTATAACTTGGCTAAAAATGGTCACATAGATGTAAGAATAACTGTTTTGAGCAGCTAATTACCAGTGCTAACGATCCCTATTACTTTTTGAAGGATTTTGGGAAATTAATTTTTGGATCAATTTCCGCATTTTTTGTAAGGAAGGAGTCATCAAAATTTGCAAAATATGGCCAAAAAATTTAATTTCCATTTTTGAACACAGTTTGATTGGAAATTTTATTACGAGCTCAGTGAGATATGACATTCCATATTCAGACAATTATTTTTTATGTTGTGGCAAAATAAATGATTATTTGATGACCGAAATTTGGAAAAACAGATTCTGCCAAAATGTTGATATTTACAAACCAAATTTTCGTTATAACTTGGCTAAAAATGGTCACATAGATGTAAGAATAACTGTTTTGAGCAGCTAATTACCAGTGCTAACGATCTCTATTACTTTTTGAAGGATTTAGGGAAATTAATTTTTGGATCAATTTTCGCATTTTTTGTAAGGAGGGAGTCATCAAAATTTGCAAAATATGGCCAAAAAATTTAATTTCCATTTTTGAACACAGTTTGATTGGAAATTTTATTACGAGCTCAGTGAGGTATGACATTCCATATTCAGACAATTATTTTTTATGTTGTGGCAAAATAAATGATTATTTGATGACCCGAAATTTGGAAAAACAGATTCTGCCAAAATGTTGATATTTACAAACCAAATTTTC
>NW_001846453.1:0-1223 GCF_000001215.4 Drosophila melanogaster
AAAATAAATGATTATTTGATGACCGAAATTTGGAAAAACAGACTCTGCAAAAATGTTGATATTTCCAAACGAAATTTTCGTTATAACTTGGCTAAAAATGGTCACATAGATGTACGAATAACTGTTTTAAGCAGCTAATTACCAGTGCTAACCATCCCTATTACTTTTTGAAGGATTTAGGGAAATTAATTTTTGGATCAATTTTCGCATTTTTTGTAAGGAGGGGTTTACAAAATTGCAAAACATGGCCAAAAAATTTAATATCCATTTTTGAACACAGTTTGATTGGAAATTTTATTACGAGCTCAGTGAGGTATGACATTCCATATTCAGACAATTATTTTTTATGTTGTGGCAAAATAAATGATTATTTGATGACCGAAATTTGGAAAAACAGATTCTGCCAATATGTTGATATTTACAAACCAAATTTTCGTTATAACTTGGCTAAAAATGGTCACATAGATGTAAGAATAACTGTTTTGAGCAGCTAATTACCAGTGCTAACGATCCCTATTACTTTTTGAAGGATTTAGGAAATTAATTTTTGGATCAATTTTCGCATTTTTTGTTAGGAGGGGGGTAATCAAACCTTGCCAAATATGGCCAAAAAATTTAATTTCCATTATTGAACACAGTTTGATTGGAAATTTTATTACGAGCTCAGTGAGATATGACATTCCATATTCAGACAATTATTTTTTATGTTGTGGCAAAATAAATGATTATTTGATGACCGAAATTTGGAAAAACAGATTCTGCCAAAATGTTGATATTTACAAACCAAATTTTCGTTATAACTTGGCTAAAAATGGTCACATAGATGTAAGAATAACTGTTTTGAGCAGCTAATTACCAGTGCTAACGATCCCTATTACTTTTTGAAGGATTTTGGGAAAATAATTTTTGGATCAATTTCACATTTTTTGTAAGGGGGGGGGGTCATTAAAACTTGCCAAATATGGCCAAAAAATTTAATTTACATTTTTGAACACAGTTTGATTGGAAATTTTATTACGAGCTCAATGAGCTATGACATTCCATATTCAGACAGTTATTTTTTATTTTGTGGCAAAATAAATGATTATTTGATGACCGAAATTTGGAAAAACAGACTCTGCAAAAATGTTGATATTTACAAACGAAATTTTCGTTATAACTTGGCTAAAAATGGTCACATAGATGTAAGATGTTTTGAGCAGTTAATTACCAGTGCTAACGAT
>NW_001845898.1:0-1818 GCF_000001215.4 Drosophila melanogaster
CAAAAAATTGAATTTCCATTTTTGAACACAGTTTGATTGGAAATTTTATTACGAGCTCAGTGAGGTATGACATTCCATATTCAGACAATTATTTTTTATGTTGTGGCAAAATAAATGATTTTTTGATGACCGAAAATTGGAAAAACAGACTCTGCAAAAATGTTGATATTTACAAACGAAATTTTCGTTATAACTTGGCTAAAAATTGTCACATAGATGTAAGAATAACTGTTTTGAGCAGCTAATTACCAGTGCTAACGATCCCTATTACTTTTTGAAGGATTTAGGGAATTTAATTTTTGGATCAATTTTCGCATTTTTTGTAAGGAGAGGGGTCATCAAAATTTGCAAAATATGGCCAATATATTTAATTTCCATTTTTGAACACAGTTTGATTGGAAATTTTATTACGAGCTCAGTGAGGTATGACATTCCATATTCAGACAATTATTTTTTATGTTGTGGCAAAATAAATGATTATTTGATGACCGAAATTTGGAAAAACAGATTCTGCCAAAATGTTGATATTTACAAACCCAATTTTCGTTATAACTTGGCTAAAAATTGTCACATAGATGTAAGAATAACTGTTTTGAGCAGCTAATTACCAGTGCTAACGATCTCTATTACTTTTTGAAGGATTTAGGGAAATTAATTTTTGAATCAATTTTCGCATTTTTTGTAAGGAGGGGGGTCATCAAAATTTGCAAAATATGGTCAAAAAATGTAATTTCCATTTTTGAACAGTTTGATTGGAAATTTTATTACGAGCTCAGTGAGGTATGACATTCCATATTCAGACAATTATTTTTTATGTTGTGGCAAAATAAATGATTTTTTGATGACCCGAAAATTGGAAAAACAGACTCTGCAAAAATGTAGATATTTACAAACGAAATTTTCGTTATAACTTGGCTAAAAATGGTCACATAGATGTAAGAATAACTGTTTTGAGCAGCTAATTACCAGTGCTAACGATCTCTATTACTTTTTGAAGGATTTAGGGAAATTAATTTTTGAATCACTTTTCGCATTTTTTGTAAGGAGGGTGGTCATCAAAATTTGCAAAATATAGCCAAAAAATTTAATTTCCATTTTTGAACACAGTTTGATTGGAAATTTTATTACGAGCTCAGTGAGGTATGACATTCCATATTCAGACAATTATTTTTTATGTTGTGGCAAAATAAATGATTTTTTGATGACCGAAATTTGGAAAAACAGACTCTGCAAAAATGTTGATATTTACAAACGAAATTTTCGTTATAACTTGGCTAGCAATGGTCACATAGATGTAAGAATATCTGTTTTGAGCAGCTAATAACCAGTGCTAACGATCCCTATTACTTTTTGAAGGATTTAGGAAATTAATTTTTGGATCAATTTTCGCATTTTTTGTAAGAAGGGGGTCATGAAAATTTGCAAAATATGGCCCAAAAATTTAATTTCCATTTTTGAACACAGTTTGATTGGAAATTTTATTACGAGCTCAGTGAGGTATGACATTCCATATTCAGACAATTATTTTTTATGTTGTGGCAAAATAAATGATTATTTGATGACCGAAATTTGGAAAAACAGACTCTGCAAAAATGTTGATATTTACAAACGAAATTTTCGTTATAACTTGGCTAAAAATTGTCACATAGATGTAACAATAACTGTTTTAAGCAGCTAATTACCAGTGCTAACGATCCCTATTACTTTTTGAAGGATTTAGGGAAATTAATTTTTGGATCAATTTTCGCATTTTTTGTAAGGAGGGGTAAATCAAAATTTGCAAAATATGGCCAAAAAATTTAATTTCCATTTTTGAAC
>NW_001847230.1:0-1018 GCF_000001215.4 Drosophila melanogaster
TTTCGCATTTTTTGTAAGGAGGGTGGTCATCAAAATTTGCAAAATAATGCCAAAAAATTTAATTTCCATTTTTGAACACAGTTTGATTGAAAATTTTATTACGAGCTCAGTGAAGTATGACATTCCATATTCTGACAATTATTTTTAATGTTGTGGCAAAATAAATGATTATTTGATGACCGAAATTTGGAAAAACAGACTCTGCAAAAATGTTGATATTTACAAACGAAATTTTCGTTATAACTTGGCTAAAAATGGTCACATAGATGTAAGAATAACTGTTTTGAGCAGCTAATTACCAGTGCTAACGATCCCTATTACTTTTGAAGGATTTAGAAAACTAATTTTTGGATCAATTTTCGCATTTTCTGTAAGGAGGAGGGTCATCAAAATTTGCAAAATATGGCCAAAAAATTTAATTTCCATTTTTGAACACAGTTTGATTGGAAATTTTATTATGAGCTCAGTGAAGTATGACTTTCCATATTCAGACAATTATTTTTTATGTTGTGGCAAAATAAATGATTATTTGATGACCGAAATTTGGAAAAACAGATTCTGCCAAAGTAATGATATTTACAAACGAAATTTTCGTTATAACTTGGCTAAAAATGGTCACATAGCAGCTACTTACCAGTGCTAACGATCCCTATTACTTTTTGAAGGACTTAGGGATATTATTTTTTGGATCAATTTTCGCATTTTTTGTAAGAATGGGGGTCATCAAAATTTGCAAAATATGGCCAAAAAATTTAATTTCCATTTTTGAACACAGTTTGATTGGAAATTTTATTACGATCTCAGTGAAGTATAACATTCCATATTCTGACAATTATTTTTAATGTTGGGGCAAAATAAATGATTATTTGATGACCGAAATTTGGAAAAACAGATTCTGCAAAAATGTTGATATTTACAAACGAAATTTTCTTTATAACTTGGCTAAAAATGGTCCATAGATGTAAGAATAACTGTTTTGAGCAGCTAATTACCAGTGCTAACGATCCCTATTACTTTT
>NW_001845834.1:0-1928 GCF_000001215.4 Drosophila melanogaster
TTTTCGTTATAACTTGGCTAAAAATTGTCACATAGATGTAAGATTAACTGTTTTGAGCAGCGGATTACTAGTGCTAACTAATACTTTTTGAAGGATTTTGGGAAATTAATTTTTGAATCAATTTCCGCATTTTTTGTAAGGAGGGGGTCATCAAAATTTGCTAAATATGGCCATAAAATTTAATTTCCATTTTTGAACACAGTTTGATTGGAAATTTTATTACGAGCTTAGTGAGGTATGACATTCCATATTCAGGCAGTTATTTTTTATGTTGTGGCAAAATAAATTATTATTTGATGACCAAAATTTGGAAAAACAGATTCTGCCAAAATGTTGATATTTACAAACCAAATTTTCGTTATAACTTGGCTAAAAATTGTCACATAGATGAAAGAATAACTGTTTTGGTCAGCTAATTAACAGTGCAAACGATCCCTATTACTTTTTGAAGGATTTAGGAAATTAATTTTTGCATCAATTTTCGCATTTTTTGCAAGGAGGGGGGTCATCAAAATTGGCAAAATATGGCCAAAAGATTTAATTTCAATTTTTGAACACAGTTTGATTGGAAATTTTTATTACGAGCTCAGTGAGGTATGACACTCCATATTCAGACAATTATTTTTTATGTTGTGGCAAAATTAATGATTATTAGATGACCGAAATTTGGAAAAACAGATTCTGCCAAAATGTTGATATTTACAAACCAAATTTTCGTTATAACTTGGCTAAAAATGGTCACATAGATGTACGAATATCTGTTTTGAGCAGCTAATTACCAGTGCTAACGATCCCTATTACTTTTTGAACGATTTTGGGAAATTAATTTTTGGATCAATTTTCGCATTTTTTGTAAGGAGGGGGGTCATCAAAATTTGCAAAATATGGCCAAAAAATTTAATTTCCATTTTTGAACACAGTTTGATTGGAAATTTTATTACGAGCTTAGTGAGGTATGACATTCCATATTCAGACAATTATTTCGTATGTTGTGGCAAAATAAATGATTATTTGATGACCAAAATTTGGAAAAACAGATTCTGCCAAAATGTTGATATTTACAAACCAAATTTTCGTAATAACTTGGCTAAATATTGTCACATAGATGTAAGAATAACTGTTTTGAGCAGCTAATTACCCAGTGCTAACGATCCCTATTACTTTTTGAAGGACTTAGGAAAATTAATTTTTGAATCAATTTTCGCATTTTTTGTAAGGAGGGGGGTCATCAAAATTTGCAAAATATGGCCAAAAAATTTAATTTCCATTTTTGAACACAGTTTGATTGGAAATTTTATTACGAGCTCAGTGAGGTATGACATTTCATATTCAGCCCATTATTTCGTATGTTGTGGCAAAATAAATGATTATTTGATGACCGAAATTGGAAAAACAGACTCTGCAAAATTGTTGATATTTACAAACGAAATTTTCGTTATAACTTGGCTAAAAATGGTCACATAGAATGTACGAATATCTGTTTTGAGCAGCTAATTACCAGTGCTAACGATCCCCTAATTACTTTTTGAACGATTTTGGGAAATTAATTTTTGGATCAATTTTCGCATTTTTTGTAAGGAGGGGGGTCATCAAAATTTGCAAAATATGGCCAAAAAATTTAATTTCCATTTTTGAACACAGTTTGATTGGAAATTTTATTACGAGCTCAGTGAGGTATGACATTCCATATTCAGACAATTATTTCGTATGTTGTGGCAAAATAAATGATTATTTGATGACCGAAATTTGGAAAAACAGACTCTGCAAAAATGTTGATATTTACAAACGAAATTTTCGTTATAACTTGGCTAAAAATGGTCACATAGATGAAAGAATAACTGTTTTGGTCAGCTAATTAACAGTGCTAACGATGCCTATTACTTTTTGAAGGATTTAGGAAATTAATTTTTGCATCAATTTTCGCATTT
>NW_001845686.1:0-2196 GCF_000001215.4 Drosophila melanogaster
TTCGCATTTTTTGTAAGGAGGGGGGTCATCAAAATTTGCAAAATATGGCCAAAAAATTTAATTTCCATTTTTGAACACAGTTTGATTGGAAATTTTATTACGAGCTCAGTGAGGTATGACATTCCATATTCTGACAATTATTTTTAATGTTGTGGCAAAATAAATGATTATTTGATGACCGAAATTTGGAAAAACAGATTCTGCCAAAGTAATGATATTTACAAACGAAATTTTCGTTATAACTTGGATAAAAATTGTCACATAGATGTAAGAATAACTGTTTTGAGCAGCTAATTACCAGTGCTAACGATCCCTATTACTTTTTGAAAGATTTAGGAAATTAATTTTTGGATCAATTTTCGCATTTTTTGTAAGGAGGGGGGTCATCAAAATTTGCAAAATATGGCCAAAAAATTTAATTTCCATTTTTGAACACAGTTTGATTGGGATCCGTATACAAAAAGGTTCGTGTCTAACAATACGCACCTGACAAAGTGGATTAAGTGAAATTAGTTTTCGCGGTAATAAACTTATGGACAAGACCAGAATACTGGCACACATAGCAAATAGTGACCCCCCAAGTCACTAACAGTGAAATAATAGTGAAACGAAAACATTTTCATTCAAAAATACAAAGTTAAGTTTCTCGAACTGGGGCTCCGCTGCCCAGCTGCCACGCGATCGCACAAACAGCTGTTTGCGAGCTTAAAGCTTTCTATCCCAGGGTTCAAGTTTTGGCTAGAACCCTGGTGATTTGGTGCACACTTCAATATGAACACTTTAAATGAAACCGCTGCGGCTGATGAATCGTTGGATACTGCGTTTCTCTCGAGCCCCCAATGTGCTGCCCCGCAGCGCTTTCAAAAAATAAAGCGAAAGTCTCGTGCTTCTCCGGAGACTGAAAGGAAAAAACCCAAATCAACCATCGGCAAACAAGGGGAAAACCCTTCGGCTACAGAACCTAGATATGGCGGCAATTCAAACCGATTTGGTTTACTTGCGCATCTCACAGCTGACAAACAAGTAGGCAATGAAATTGGCGATCTGTATGACCAGCCCAGTACCAGTCATCAAGCTGCAATTGCTGCCGCTAAGCGGGATGCAGCCTCCGCTGGTACCACTAGCTCAGCCAAAAAGGCGCAGTCCAAACCACCTCCTATAGTAATGGAGGGAGTGGACGACGTATACCTGATGATGCAGAGCATCGAAAATATAGTGGACCTAGAAAAGATTGAGGCTAGGGCGTCAATGAGCGGTGTCCTAAGGCTTTACGCGGCTGACGCTAATACATTTCGCACCATAGTGAACTGGCTCGAGATCGAAGAGTATGAGTTCCACTGCTACCAGCTTAAAGAGGACAGGCCTTACAGGGTATGCGTGAAAGGCCTGCACCACAGTACGCTACATCACCAAATCAAGGATGAGCTGGAAAAGATCGGGCACAAGGTTCTCGATATTCACACACCGCTTAGGCGAAACGAACCGGGTACCTCAAAAGCGTCGCCAGTCAATATGTTCTTCCTAAATATTGCTGCTGCGGCAAACAATAAGGAGATCCTGGCGGTAAAGGCACTATGCCATATGAGAGTAGTTATTGAGCCTCTCCGCAAGCGTAACGCTATTGTCCAGTGCCATCGTTGTCAGCAGTTTGGCCACACAGCCAAATACTGCCGTAAGGCCCACATTTGTGTGAAATGTGCCGGCGAACACCCAGCCAAGGACTGTACCAGGCCACGCATCGAGCTGTGCACTTGCTACAACTGTGGCGGCCAGCATCCTGCAAACTATAAAGGTTGCAGCAAGCTACAAGCGTTCCTGCAGCGATCCAGACCCAGAAGTGGAGTGGCTGGAAGAACAGAAGTAAGCGAGCGACCAACTCCACGGGGCTTAGCTGGAGGTAAGGAGATCCCCTCTTCTCGAGGCGGAATATCTTATGCAGATGTGGCTAGAGGGTCCATTCACCACAAGCAACCAATGAGCCTGACGCACCAGCAACAGAAGCAACAGCAACAGCCCTATGATGGAAGCCCCAGTCGTCAAAGGAGCCGCAGCCGGACAAGGGCGTCTAGGGGTACACTCCAGCGCTCGACGGATGCTAGCAGCAGCATTGAAGCCATCCTGCAGACGCTTAATGAGAACATTAATTCTTTGCGCTCGATTCAAGAGAAGCAAATGGAATTAATGATGATGATGATG
>NW_001845657.1:0-1054 GCF_000001215.4 Drosophila melanogaster
TTATGTTGTGGCAAAATAAATGATTATTTGATGACCGAAATTTGGAAAAACAGACTCTGCAAAAATGTTGATATTTACAAACCAAATTTTCGTTATAACTTGGCTAAAAATGGTCACATAGATGTAAGAATAACTGTTTTGAGCAGCTAATTACCAGTGCTAACGATCCCTATTAATTTTTGAAGGATTTTGGGAAATTAATTTTTGGATCAATTTTCAAATTTTTTGTAAGGGGGGTCATCAAAATTTGCAAAATATGGCCAAAAAATTTAATTTCCATTTTTGAACACAGTTTGATTGGAAATTTTATTACGAGCTCAGTGAGGTATGACATTCCATATTCAGACAATTATTTTTTATGTTGTGGCAAAATAAATGATTATTTGATGACCGAAATTTGGAAAAACAGATTCTGCCAAAATTTTGAAATTTGGAAAAACAGATTCTGCCAAAATGTTGATATTTACAAACCAAATTTTCGTTATAACTTGGCTAAAAATGGTCACATAGATGTAAGAATAACTGTTTTGAGCAGCTAATTACCAGTGCTAACGATCCCTATTACTTTTTGAAGGATTTTGGGAAATTAATTTTTGGATCAATTTTCGCATTTTTTGTAAGGAGGGGTGTCATTAAAATTTGCAAAATATGGCCAAAAAATTTTATTTCCATTTTTGAACACAGTTTGATTGGAAATTTTATTACGAGCTTAGTGAGGTATGACATTCCATATTCAGACAATTATTTTTTATGTTGTGGCAAAATAAATGATTATTTGATGACCCGAAATTTGGAAAAACAGACTCTGCCAAAATGTTGATATTTACAAACCAAATTTTCGTTATAACTTGGCTAAAAATGGTCACATAGATGTAAGAATAACTGTTTTGAGCAGCTGCTAATTACCAGTGCTAGCGATCCCTATTACTTTTTGAAGGATTTAGGGAAATTAATTTTTGGATCAATTTTCGCATTTTTTGTAAGGAGGGGGGTCATTAAAATTTGCAAAATATGGCTAAAAAATTTTATTTCCATTTTTGAACACAGTTTGATT
>NW_001845657.1:1074-2259 GCF_000001215.4 Drosophila melanogaster
CTAAAAATGGTCACATAGATGTAAGAATAACTGTTTTGAGCAGCTAATTACCAGTGCTAACGATCCCTATTTACTTTTTTCGCATTTTTTGTAAGGAAGGGGGTTATCAAAATTTGCAAAATATGGCCAAAAAATTTAATTTCCATTTTTGAACACAGTTTGATATGAAATTTTATTACGAGCTCAGTGAGGTATGACATTCCATATTCAGACAATTATTTTTTATGTTGTGGCAAAATAAATTATTATTTGATGACCGAAATTTGGAAAAACAGACTCTGCAAAAATTTTGATATTTACAAACGAAATTTTCGTTATAACTTGGCTAAAAATGGTCACATAGACGTAAGAATAACTGTTTTGAGCAGCCAATTACCAGTGCTAACGATCCCTATTACTTTTTGAAGGATTTAGGGAAATTAATTTTTGGATCAATTTTCGCATTCTTTGTAAGGATAGGGGTCATCAAAATTTGCAAAATATGGCCAAAAAATTTAATTTCCATTTTTGAACACAGTTTGATTGGAAATTTTATTACGAGCTCAGTGAGGTATGACATTCCATATTCAGACAATTATTTTTTATGTTGTGGCAAAATAAATGATTATTTGATGACCGAAATTTTGAAAAACAGATTCTGCCAAAATGTTGATATTTACAAACGAAACTTTCGTTATAACTTGGCTAAAAATGGTCACATAGATGTAAGAATAACTGTTTTGAGCAGCTAATTACCAGTGCTAACGATCTCTATTACTTTTTGAAGGATTTAGGGAAATTAATTTTTGAATCAATTTTCGCATTTTTTGTAAGGAGGGGGGTCATCAAAATTTGCAAAATATGGCCAAAAAATTTAATTTCCATTTTTGAACACAGTTTGATTGGAAATTTTATTACGAGCTCAGTGAGGTATGACATTCCATATTCAGACAATTATTTTTTATGTTGTGGCAAAATAAATGATTATTTGATGACCGAAATTTGGAAAAACAGACTCTGCAAAAATGTTGATATTTACAAACGAAATTTTCGTTATAACTTGGCTAAAAATGGTCACATAGACGTAAGAATAACTGTTTTGAGCAGCCAATTACCAGTGCTAACGATCCCTATTACTTTTTGAAGGATTTAGGGAAATTAATTTTTGGATCAATTTTCGCATTCTTTGTAAGGATAGGGGTCATC
>NW_001845487.1:0-2641 GCF_000001215.4 Drosophila melanogaster
TTTTTATGTTGTGGCAAAATAAATGATTATTTGATGACCGAAATTTGGAAAAACAGACTCTGCAAAAATGTTGATATTTACAAACGAAATTTTCGTCATAACTTGGCTAAAAATGGTCACATAGATGTAAGAATAACTGTTTTGAGCAGCTAATTACCAGTGCTAACCGATCCCTATTACTTTTTGAAGGATTTAGGAAACTAATTTTTGGATCAATTTTCGTATTTTCTGTATGGAGGGGGGTCATCAAAATTTGCAAAATAATGCCAAAAAATTGAATTTCCATTTTTGAACACAGTTTGATTGGAAATTTTATTACGAGCTCAGTGAGGTATGACATTCCATTAGACTATTTTATTTATGTTGTGGCAAAATAAATGATTTTTTGATGACCGAAATTTGGAAAAACAGACTCTGCAAAAATGTTGATATTTACAAACGAAATTTTCGTTATAACTTGGCTAAAAAAGGTCACATAGATGTACGAATATCTGTTTTGAGCAGCTAATTACCAGTGCTAACGATCCCTATTACTTTTTGAAGGATTTAGGAAATTAATTTTTGGATAAATTTTCGCATTTTTTGTTAGGAGGGGGGTCATCAAAATTTGCAAAATATGGCCAAAAAATTTAATTTCCATTTTTGAACACAGCTTGATTGGAAATTTTATTACGAGCTCAGTGAGGTATGACATTCCATATTCAGACAATTATTTTTTATGTTGTGGCAAAATAAATGATTATTTGATGACCGAAATTTGGAAAAACAGACTCTGCACAAATGTTGATATTTACAAACGAAATTTTCGTCATAACTTGGCTAAAAATGGTCACATAGATGTAAGAATAACTGTTTTGAGCAGCTAATTACCAGTGCTAACGATCCCTATTACTTTTTGAAGGATTTAGGAAACTAATTTTTGGATCAATTTTCGTATTTTCTGTATGGAGGGGGGTCATCAAAATTTGCAAAATATGGCCAAAAAATGTAATTTCCATTTTTGAACACAGTTTGATTGGAAATTTTATTACGAGCTCAGTGAGGTATGACATTCCATATTCAGACAATTATTTTTTATGTTGTGGCAAAATAAATGATTATTTGATGACCGAAATTTGGAAAAACAGACTCTTCAAAAATGTTGATATTTACAAACGAAATTTTCGTCATAACTTGGCTAAAAATGGTCACATAGATGTAAGAATAACTGTTTTGAGCAGCTAATTACCAGTGCTAACGATCCCTATTACTTTTTGAAGGATTTAGGAAACTAATTTTTGAATCAATTTTCGTATTTTCTGTATGGAGGGGGGTCATCAAAATTTGCAAAATATGGCCAAAAAATGTAATTTCCATTTTTGAACACAGTTTGATTGGAAATTTTATTACGAGCTCAGTGAGGTATGACATTCCATATTCAGACAATTATTTTTTATGTTGTGGCAAAATAAATGATTTTTTGATGACCGAAATTTGGAAAAACAGACTATGCAAAAATGTTGATATTTACAAACGAAATTTTCGTTATAACTTGGCTAAAAATGGTCACATAGATGTACGAATATCTGTTTTGAGCAGCTAATTACCAGTGCTAACGATCCCTATTACTTTTTGAAGGATTTAGGGAAATTAATTTTTGGATCAATTTTCGCATTTTTTGTTAGGAGGGGGGTCATCAAAATTTGCAAAATATGGCCAAAAAATTTAATTTCCATTTTTGAACACAGCTTGATTGGAAATTTTATTACGAGCTCAGTGAGGTATGACATTCCATATTCAGACAATTATTTTTTATGTTGTGGCAAAATAAATGATTATTTGATGACCGAAATTTGGAAAAACAGACTCTGCACAAATGTTGATATTTACAAACGAAATTTTCGTCATAACTTGGCTAAAAATGGTCACATAGATGTAAGAATAACTGTTTTGAGCAGCTAATTACCAGTGCTAACGATCCCTATTACTTTTTGAAGGATTTAGGAAATTAATTTTTGGATCAATTTTCGTATTTTCTGTTATGGAGGGGGGTCATCAAAATTTGCAAAATATGGCCAAAAAATTTAATTTCCATTTTTGAACACAGTTTGATTGGAAATTTTATTACGAGCTCAGTGAGGTATGACATTCCATATTCAGACAATTATTTTTTATGTTGTGGCAAAATAAATGATTATTTGATGACCGAAATTTGGAAAAACAGACTCTGCCAAAATGTTGATATTTACAAACGAAATTTTCGTCATAACTTGGCTAAAAATGGTCACATAGATGTACGAATATCTGTTTTGAGCAGCTAATTACCAGTGCTAACGATCCCTATTACTTTTTGAAGGATTTAGGGAAATTAATTTTTGGATCAGTTTTCGCATTTTTTGTAAGGAGGGTGGTCATCAAAATTTGCAAAATAATGCCAAAAAATTTAATTTCCATTTTTGAACACAGTTTGATTGGAAATTTTATTACGAGCTCAGTGAAGTATGACATTCCATATTCTGACAATTATTTTGAATGTTGTGGCAAAATAAATGATTATTTGATGACCGAAATTTGGAAAAACAGATTCTGCCAAAGTAATGATATTTACAAACGAAATTTTCGTCATAACTTGGTTAAAAATGGTCACATAGATGTAAGAATA
>NW_001846390.1:0-1241 GCF_000001215.4 Drosophila melanogaster
AACGAAATTTTCGTTATAACTTGGCTAAAAATGGTCACATAGATGAAAGAATAACTGTTTTGGTCAGCTAATTAACAGTGCTAACGATGCCTATTACTTTTTGAAGGATTTAGGAAATTAATTTTTGCATCAATTTTCGCATTTTTTGTAAGGAGGGGGGTAATCAAAATTGGCAAAATATGGGCAAAAAATTTAATTTCCATTTTTGAACACAGTTTGATTGGAAATTTTATTACGAGCTCAGTGAGGTATGACATTCCATATTCAGACAATTATTTTTTATGTTGTGGCAAAATAAATGATTATTTGATGACCGAAATTTGGAAAAACAGATTCTGCCAAAATGTTGATATTTACAAACCAAATTGTCGCTATAACTTGGCTAAAAATTGTCACATAAATGTAAGAATATCTGTTTTGAGCAGCTAATTACCAGTGCTAACGATCCCTATTACTTTTTGAACGATTTTGGGAAATTAATTTTTTTTTTCAATTTTCGCATTTTTTGTAAGGAGGGGGGTCATCAAAATTTGCAAAATATGGCCAAAAAATTTAATTTCCATTTTTGAACACAGTTTGATTGGACATTTTATTACGAGCTCAGTGAGGTATGACATTCCATATTTAGACAATTATTTTTATGTTGTGGCAAAATAAATGATGATTTGAAATTTGGAAAAACAGACTCTGCAAAAATGTTGATATTTACAAACGAAATTTTCGTTATAACTTGGCTAAAAATGGTCACATAGATGTAAGAATAACTGTTTTGGGCAGCTAATTACCAGTGCTAACGATCCCTATTACTTTTTGAAGGATTTAGGGAAATTAATTTTTGGATCAAATTTTCGCATTTTTTGTAAGGAGGGGGGTTATCAAAATTTGCAAAATATGGCCAAAAAATTTAATTTCCATTTTTGAACACAGTTTGATTGGAAATTTTATTACGAGCTCAGTGAGGTATGACATTCCATATTCAGACAATTATTTTTTATGTTGTGGCAAAATAAATGATTATTTGATGACCGAAATTTGGAAAAACAGACTCTGCAAAAATGTTGATATTTACAAACCAAATTTTCGTTATAACTTGGCTAAAAATGGTCACATAGATGTAAGAATATCTGTTTTGAGCAGCTAATTACCAGTGCTAACGATCCCTATTACTTTTTGAACGATTTTGGGAAATTAATTTTTGGATCAATTTTCGCATTTTTTGTAAGGAGGGGGGTCATCAAAAT
>NW_001846430.1:0-1228 GCF_000001215.4 Drosophila melanogaster
TCCCTAAATCCTTCAAAAAGTAATAGGGATCTTTAGCACTGATAATTAGCTGCTCAAATCAGTTATTCTTACATCTATGTGACCATTTTTAACCAAGTTATGACGAAAATTTCGTTTGTAAATATCATTACTTTGGCAGAATCTGTTTTTCCAAATTTCGGTCATCAAATAATCATTTATTTTGCCACAACATTAAAAATAATTGTCAGAATATGGAATGTCATACCTCACTGAGCTCGTAATAAAATTTCCAATCAAACTGTGTTCAAAAATGGATATTAAATTTTTTGGCATTATTTTGCAAATTTTGATGACCACCCTCCTTACAAAAAATGCGAAAATTGATTCAAAAATTAATTTCCCTAAATCCTTCAAAAAGTAATAGGGATCGTTAGCACTGGTAATTAGCTACTCAAAACAGTTATTCTTACATCTATGTGACCATTTTTAGCCAAGTTATTACGAAAATTTCGTTTGTAAATATCTACATTTTTGCAGAATCTGTTTTTCCAAATTTCGGTCATCAAATAATCATTTATTTTGCCACAACATTAAAAATAATTGTCAGAATATGGAATGTTATACTTCACTTCAAAAATGGAAATTAAATTTTTTGGCCATATTTTGCAAATTTTGGTGACCCAAAAATTAATTTCCCTAAATCCTTCAAAAAGTAATAGGGATCGTTAGCACTGGTAATTAGCTGCTCAAAACAGTTATTCTTACATCTATGTGACCATTTTTAGCCAAGTTATAACGAAAATTTCGTTTGTAAATATCTACATTTTTGCAGAGTCTGTTTTTCCAAATTTCGGTCAACAAATAATCATTTATTTTGCCACACCATTAAAAATAATTGTCAGAATATGGAATGTCATACTTCACTGAGCTCGTAATAAAATTTCCAATCAAACTGTGTTCAAAAATGGAAATTAAATTTTTTGGCCATATTTTGCAAATTTTGGTGACCCAAAAATTAATTTCCCTAAATCCTTCAAAAAGTAATAGGGATCGTTAGCACTGGTAATTAGCTGCTCAAAACAGTTATTCTTACATCTATGTGACCATTTTTAGCCAAGTTATAACGAAAATTTCGTTTGTAAATATCTACATTTTTGCAGAGTCTGTTTTTCCAAATTTCGGCCATCAAATAATCATTTATTTTGCCACAACATTAAAAATAATTGTCTGAATATGGAATGTCATACCTCACTGAGCTCGTAATAAA
>NW_001845914.1:0-1787 GCF_000001215.4 Drosophila melanogaster
TAAATATCAACATTTTTGCAGAGTCTGTTTTTCCAAATTTCGGTCATCAAATAATCATTTATTTTGCCACAACATTAAAAATAATTGTCAGAATATGGAATGTCATACTTCACTGAGCTCGTAATAAAATTTCCAATCAAACTGTGTTCAAAAATGGAAATTAAATTTTTTGGCATTATTTTGCAAATTTTGATGACCACCCTCCTTACAAAAAATCCGAAAACTGATCCAAAAATGAATTTCCCTAAATCCTTCAAAAAGTAATAGGGATCGTTAGCAATGGTAATTAGCTGCTCAAAACAGTTATTCTTACATCTATGTGACCATTTTTAGCCAAGTTATGACGAAAATTTCGTTTGTAAATATCAACATTTTTGCAGAATCTGTTCTTCCAAATTTCGGTCATCAAATAATCATTTATTTTGCCACAACATAAAAAATAATTTTCTGAATATGGAATGTCATACTTCACTGAGCTCGTAATAAAATTTCCAATCAAACTGTGTTCAAAAATGGAAATTAAATTTTTTGGCCATATTTTGCAAATTTTGATGACCCCCCTCCATACAGAAAATACGAAAATTGATCCAAAAATTAGTTTCCTAAATCCTTCAAAAAGTAATAGGGATCGTTAGCACTGGTAATTAGCTGCTCAAAACAGTTATTCTTACATCTATGTGACCATTTTTAGCCAAGTTATAACGAAAATTTCGTTTGTAAATATCAACATTTTTGCAGAGTCTGCTTTTCCAAATTTCGGTCATCAAATAATCATTTATTTTGCCACAACATTAAAAATAATTGTCAGAATATGGAATGTCATACCTCACTGAGCTCGTAATAAAATTTCCAATCAAACTGTGTTCAAAAATGGAAATTACATTTTTTGGCCATATTTTGCAAATTTTGATGACCCTCCCCCTTACAGAAAATGCGAAAATTGATCCAAAAATTAGTTTTCTAAATCCTTCAAAAAGTAATAGGGATCGTTAGCACTGGTAATTAGCTGCTCAAAACAGTTATTCTTACATCTATGTGACCATTTTTAGCCAAGTTATAACGAAAATTTCGTTTTTTACTTCACTGAGCTCGTAATAAAATTTCCAATCAAACTGTGTTCAAAAATGGAAATTAAATTTTTTGGCCATATTTTGCAAATTTTGATGACCCCCCTCCATACAGAAAATACGAAAATTGATCCAAAAATTAGTTTCCTAAATCCTTCAAAAAGTAATAGGGATCGTTAGCACTGGTAATTAGCTGCTCAAAACAGTTATTCTTACATCTATGTGACCATTTTTAGCCAAGTTATAAATAAAATTTCGTTTGTAAATATCAACATTTTTGCAGAGTCTGTTTTTCCAAATTTCGGTCATCAAATAATCATTTAATTTGCCACAACATTAAAAATTAATTGTCAGAATATGGAATGTCATACCTCACTGAGCTCGTAATAAAATTTCCAATCAAACTGTGTTCAAAAATGGAAATTACATTTTTTGGCCATATTTTGCCAATTTTGATGACCCTCCTCCTTACAGAAAATGCGAAAATTGATCCAAAAATTAGTTTTCTAAATCCTTCAAAAAGTAATAGGGATCGTTAGCACTGGTAATTAGCTGCTCAAAACAGTTATTCTTACATCTATGTGACCATTTTTAGCCAAGTTATAACGAAAATTTCGTTTGTAAATATCAACATTTTTGCAGAGTCTGCTTTTCCAAATTTCGGTCATCAAATAATCATTTATTTTGCCACAACATTAAAAATAATTGTCAGAATATGGA
>NW_001845915.1:0-1786 GCF_000001215.4 Drosophila melanogaster
TCATCAAATAATCATTTATTTTGCCCCAACATACAAAAAAAAATTGTCTGAATATGGAATGCCATACCTCACTGAGCTCGTAATAAAATTTCCAATCAAACTGTGTTCAAAAATGGAAATGAAATTTTTTGGCCATATTTTGCAAATTTTGATGACCCCCCTCCTTACAGAAAATGCGAAAATTGATCCAAAAATTAGTTTCCTAAATCCTTCAAAAAGTAATAGGGATCGTTAGCACTGGTAATTAGCTGCTCAAAACAGTTATTCTTACATCTATGTGACTATTTTTAGGCAAGTTATGACGAAAATTTCGTTTGTAAATATCAACATTTTTGCAGAGTCTGTTTTTCCAAATTTCGGTCATCAAATAATCATTTATTTTGCCACAACATAAAAAATAATTGTCTGAATATGGAATGTCATACCTCACTGAGCTCGTAATAAAATTTCCAATCAAACTGTGTTCAAAAATGGAAATTAAATTTTTTGGCCATATTTTGAAAATTTTGATGACCCCCCTCCTTACAAAAAATGCGAAAATTGATCCAAAAATTAATTTCCCTAAATCCTTCAAAAAGTAATAGGGATCGTTAGCACTGATAATTCGCTGCTCAAAACAGTTATTCTTACATCTATGTGACCATTTTTAACCAAGTTATGACGAAAATTTCGTTTGTAAATATCATTTCTTTGGCAGAATCTGTTTTTCCAAATTTCGGTCATCAAAAATTCATTTATTTTGCCACAACATAAAAAATAATTGTCTGAATATGGAATGTCATACCTCACTGAGCTCGTAATAAAATTTCCAATCAAACTGTGTTCAAAAATGGAAATTAAATTTTTTGGCCATATTTTGCAAATTTTGATGACCCCCCTCCTTACAGAAAATGCGAAAATTGATCCAAAAATTAATTTCCTAAATCCTTCAAAAAGTAATAGGGATCGTTAGCACTGGTAATTAGCTGCTCAAAACAGTTATTCTTACATCTATGTGACAATTTTTAGCCAAGTTATAACGAAAATTTGGTTTGTAAATATCAACATTTTGGCAGAATCTGTTTTTCCAAATTTCGGTCATCAAATAATCATTTATTTTGATACAACATAAAAAATAATTGTCTGAATATGGAATGTCATACCTCACTGAGCTCGTAATAAAATTTCCAATCAAACTGTGTTCAAAAATGGAAATTAAATTTTTTGGCCATATTTTGCAAATTTTGATGACCCCCCTCCTTACAGAAAATGCGAAAATTCATCCAAAAATTAGTTTCCTAAATCCTTCAAAAAGTAATAGGGATCGTTAGCACTGGTAATTAGCTGCTTAAAACAGTTATTCTTACATCTATGTGACCATTTTTAGCCAAGATATAACGAAAATTTCGTTTGTAAAAATCAACATTTTTGCAGAGTCTTTTTTTCCAAATTTCGGTCATCAAATAATCATTTATTTTGCCACAACATTAAAAATAATTGTCAGAATATGGAATGTCATACCTCACTGAGCTCGTAATAAAATTTCCAATCAAACTGTATTCAAAAATGGAAATGAAATTTTTTGGCCATATTTTGCAAATTTTGATGACCCCCCTCCTTACAAAAAATGCGAAAATTGATCCAAAAATTAATTTCCTAAATCCTTCAAAAAGTAATAGAGATCGTTAGCACTGGTAATTAGCTGCTCAAAACAGTTATTCTTACATCTATGTGACCATTTTTAGCCAAGTTATAACTCAAATTTCGTTTGAAAATATCAACATTTTGGCAGAATCTGTTTTTCCAA
>NW_001847012.1:0-1067 GCF_000001215.4 Drosophila melanogaster
AAAAATAATGGGCTGAATATGGAATGTCATACCTCACTGAGCTCGTGATAAAATTTCCAATCAAACTGTGTTCAAAAATGGAAATTACATTGTTTGGCCATATTTTGCAAATTTTGATGACCCCCCTTCATACAGAAAATACGAAAATTGATCCAAAAATTAGTTTCCTAAATCCTTCAAAAAGTAATAGGGATCGGTAGCACTGGTAATTAGCTGCTCAAAACAGTTATTCTTACATCTATGTGACCATTTTTAGCCAAGTTATGACGAAAATTTCGTTTGTACATTTCAACATTTTTGCAGAGTCTCTTTTTCCAAATTTCTGTCATCAAATAATCATTTATTTTGCCACAACATAAAAAATAATTGTCTGAATGTGGAATGGCATACCTCACTGAGCTCGTAATAAAATTTCCAATCAAACTGTGTTCAAAAATGGAAATTACATTCTTTGGCCATATTTGGCAAATTTTGATGACCCCCCTCCTTACAAAAATGCGAAAATAGATCCAAAAATTAATTTCCTAAATCCTTCAAAAAGTAATAGGGATCGTTAGCACTGGTAATTAACTGCTCAAAACAGTTATTCGTACATCTATATGACCATTTTTTAGCCAAGTTATAACGAAAATTTCGTCTGTAAATATCAACATTTTTGCAGAGTCCGTTTTTCCAAATTTCGGTCATCAAATAATCATTTATTTTGCCACAACATTAAGAATAATTGTCTGAATATGGAATGTCATACCTCACTGAGCTCGTAATAAAATTTCCAATAAAACTGTGTTCAAAAATGGAAATTAAATTTTTTGGCCATATTTTGCAAATTTTGATGACCCCCCTCCTTACAAAAAATGCGAAAATTGATCCAAAAATTAATTTCCCTAAATCCTTCAAAAAGTAATAGAGATCGTTAGCACTGGTAATTAGCTGCTCAAAACAGATATTCGTACATCTATGTGACCTTTTTTAGCCAAGTTATAACGAAAATTTCGTTTGGAAATATCAACATTTTTGCAGAGTCTGTTTTTCCAAATTTCGGTCATCAAAAAATCAAATATTTTGCC
>NW_001845876.1:0-1865 GCF_000001215.4 Drosophila melanogaster
CAAAAATGTTGATATTTACAAACGAAATTTTCGTTATAACTCGGCTAAAAATGGTCACATAGATGTAAGAATAACTGTTTTGAGCAGCTATTTACCAGTGTTAACGATCCCTATTACTTTTTGAAGGATTTAGGGAAATTAATTTTGGGATCAATTTTCGCATTTTTCGTAAGGGGGTCATCAAAATTTGCCAAATATGGCCAAAGATTTAAT
This sequence comes from Drosophila melanogaster, assembly GCF_000001215.4. NCBI lineage: Eukaryota > Metazoa > Arthropoda > Insecta > Diptera > Drosophilidae > Drosophila > Drosophila melanogaster. The sequence continues at coordinate 214 of NW_001845876.1, forward strand.
TTCCATTTTTGAACACAGTTTGATTGGAAATTTTATTACGAGCTCAGTGAGGTATGACATTCCATATTCAGACAATTATTTTTTATGTTGTGGCAAAATAAATGATTTTTTGATGACCGAAATTTGGAAAAACAGACTCTGCAAAAATGTTGATATTTACAAACGAAATTTTCGTTATAACTTGCCTAAAAATGGTCACATAGATGTACGAATATCTGTTTTGAGCAGCTATTTACCAGTGCTAACGATCCCTATTACTTTTTGAAGGATTTAGGGAAATTAATTTTTGGATCAATTTTCGCATTTTTTGTAAGGAGGTAAGGGGGTCATCAAAATTTGCAAAATATGGCCAAAAAATTTAATTTCCATTTTTGAACACAGTTTGATTGGAAATTTTATTACGAGCTCAGTGAGGTATGACATTCCATATTCAGACAATTATTTTTTATGTTGTGGCAAAATAAATGATTATTTGATGACCGAAATTTGGAAAAACAGACTCTGCAAAAATGTTGATATTTACAAACGAAATTTTCGTTATAACTTGGCTAAAAATGGTCACATAGATGTACGAATATCTGTTTTGAGCAGCTAATTACCAGTGCTAACGATCCCTATTACTTTTTGAAGGATTTAGGGAAATTAATTTTTGGATCAATTTTCGCATTTTTTGTAAGGAGGGGGGTCATCAAAATTTGCAATATATGGCCAAAAAATTTAATTTCCATTTTTGAACACAGTTTGATTGGAAATTTTATAACGAGCTTAGTGAGGTATGACATTCCATATTCAGACAATTATTTTTTATGTTGTGGCAAAATAAATGATTATTTGATGACCGAAAATTGGAAAAACAGATTCTACCAAAATGCTGATATTTACAAACCAAATTTTCGTTATAACTTGGCTAAAAATTGTCACAGACTCTGCAAAAATGTTGATATTTACAAACGAAATTTTCGTTATAACTTGGCTAAAAATGGTCACATAGATGTAAGAATAACTGTTTTGAGCAGCTAATTACCAGTGCTAACGATCCCTATTACTTTTTGAAGGATTTAGGGAAATTAATTTTTGGATCAATTTTCGCATTTTTTGTAAGGAGGGGGGTCATCAAAATTTGCAAAATATGGCCAAAAAATTTAATTTCGATTTTTGAACACAGTTTGATTGGAAATTTTATTACGAGCTCAGTGAAGTATGACATTCCATATTCTGACAATTATTTTTAATGTTGTGGCAAAATAAATGATTATTTGATGACCGAAATTTGGAAAACCAGATTCTGCCAAAGTAATGATATTTACAAACGAAATTTTCGATATAACTCGGCTAAAAATGGTCACATAGATGTAAGAATAACTGTTTTGAGCAGCTAATTACCAGTGCTAACGATCCCTATTACTTTTTGAAGGATTTAGGGAAATTAATTTTTGGATCAATTTTCGCATTTTTTGAAAGGAGGGGGGTCATCAAAATTTGCAAAATATGGCCAAAAAATTTAATTTCGATTTTTGAACACAGTTTGATTGGAAATTTTATTACGAGCTCAGTGAAGTATGACATTCCATATTCTGACAATTATTTTTAATGTTGTGGCAAAATAAATGATTATTTGATGACCGAAATTTGGAAAACCAGATTCTGCCAAA
>NW_001846456.1:0-1221 GCF_000001215.4 Drosophila melanogaster
CTAACGATCCCTATTACTTTTTGAAGGATTTAGGGAAATTAATTTTTGGATCAATTTTCGCATTTTTTGTAAGGAGGGGGGTCATAAAAATTTGCAAAATATGGCAAAAAAATTTAATTTCCATTTTTGAACACAGTTTGATTGGAAATTTTATTACGAGCTCAGTGAGGTATGACATTCCATATTCAGACAATTATTTTTTATGTTGTGGCAAAATAAATGATTATTTGATGACCGAAATTTGGAAAAACAGACTCTGCAAAAATGTTGATATTTACAAACGAAATTTTCGTTATAACTTGGCTAAACATGGTCACATATATGTAAGAAAATGTTTTGAGCAGCTAATTGCCAGTGCTAACGATCCCTATTACTTTTTGAAGGATTTAGGGAAATTAATTTTTGGATCAATTTTCGCATTTTTTGTAAGGAGGGGGGTCATCAAAATTTGCAATATATGGCAAAAAAATTTAATTTCCAATTTTGAACACAGTTTGATTGGAAATTTTATTACGAGCTCAGTGAGGTATGCCATTCCATATTCAGACAATTATTTTTTATGTTGTGGCAAAATAAATGATTTTTTGATGATCGAAATTTGGAAAAACAGATTCTGTTGATATTTACAAACCAAATTGTCGTTAATAACTTGGCTAAAAATTGTCACAGACTCTGCAAAAATGTTGATATTTACAAACGAAATTTTCGTTATAACTTGGCTAAAAATGGTCACATAGATGTAAGAATAACTGTTCTGAGCAGCTAATTACCAGTGCTAACGATCCCTATTACTTTTTGAACGATTTTGGGAAATTAATTTTTGGATCAATTTTCGCATTTTTTGTAAGGAGGGGTCATCAAAATTTGCAAAATATGGCCAAAAAATTTAATTTCCAATTTTGAACACAGTTTGATTGGAAATTTTATTACGAGCTCAGTGAGGTATGACATTCCATATTTAGACAATTATTTTTATGTTGTGGCAAAATAAATGATGATTTGAAATTTGGAAAAACAGACTCTGCAAAAATGTTGATATTTACAAACGAAATTTTCGTTATAACTTGGCCTAAAATGGTCACATAGATGTAAGAATAACTGTTTTGAGCAGCTAATTACCAGTGCTAACGATCCCTATTACTTTTTGAACGATTTTGGGAAATTAATTTTTGGATCAATTTTCGCATTTTTGGTAAGGAGGGGGGTCATCAAAATTTGCAA
>NW_001847223.1:0-1019 GCF_000001215.4 Drosophila melanogaster
AAATTTCCAATCAAACTGTGTTCAAAAATGGAAATTAAATTTTTTGGCCATATATTGCAAATTTTGATGACCCCCCTCCTTACAAAAAATGCGAAAATTGATCCAAAAATTAATTACCCTAAATCCTTCAAAAAGTAATAGGGATCGTTAGCACTGGCAATTAGCTGCTCAAAACAGTTATTCTTACATATATGTGACCATGTTTAGCCAAGTTATAACGAAAATTTCGTTTGTAAATATCAACATTTTTGCAGAGTCTGTTTTTCCAAATTTCGATCATCAAATAATCATTTATTTTGCCACAACATACGAAATAATTGTCTGAATATGGAATGTCGTACCTCACTGAGCTCGTAATAAAATTTCCAATCAAACTGTGTTCAAAAATGGAAATTAAATTTTTTGGCCATATTTTGCAAATTTTGATGACCCCCCTCCTTACAAAAAATGCGAAAATTGATCCAAAAATTAATTTCCCTAAATCCTTCAAACAGTAATAGGGATCGTTAGCACTGGTAATTAGCTGCTCAAAACAGTTATTCTTACATCTATGTGACCATTTTTAGCCAAGTTATAACGAAAATTTGGTTTGTAAATATCAACATTTTTGCAGAGTCTGTTTTTCCAAATTTCAAATCATCATTTATTTTGCCACAACATAAAAATAATTGTCTAAATATGGAATGTCATACCTCACTGAGCTCGTAATAAAATTTCCAATCAAACTGTGTTCAAAATTGGAAATTAAATTTTTTGGCCATATTTTGCAAATTTTGATGACCCCCCTCCTTACAAAAAATGCGAAAATTGATCCAAAAATTAATTTCCCTAAATCCTTCAAACAGTAATAGGGATCGGTTAGCTCTGGCAATTAGCTGCTCAAAACAGTTATTCTTACATCTATGTGACCATTTTTAGCCAAGTTATAACGAAAATTTCGTTTGTAAATATCCACATTTTTGCAGAGTCTGTTTTTCCAAATTTCGGTCATCAAATAATCATTTATTTGCCACAACAAA
>NW_001845653.1:0-2269 GCF_000001215.4 Drosophila melanogaster
TTTGACACAGTTTGATTGGAAATTTTATTACGAGCTTAGTGAGGTATGACATTCCATATTCAGACAATTATTTTTTATGTTGTGGCAAAATAAATGATTATTTGATGACCGAAATTTGGAAAAACAGATTCTGCCAAAATGTTGATATTTACAAACCAAATTTTCGTTATAACTTGGCTAAAAATTGTCACATAGATGTAAGAATAACTGTTTTGAGCAGCTAATTACCAGTGCTAACGATCCCTATTACTTTATGAAGGATTTAGGAAATTAATTTTTGGATCAATTTTCGCATTTTTTGTAAGGAGGGGGGTCATCAAAATTTGCAAAATATGGCCAAAAAATTTAATTTCCATTTTTGAACACAGTTTGATTGGAAATTTTATTACGAGCTCAGTGAGGTATGACATTCCATATTCAGACAATTATTTCGTATGTTGTGGCAAAATAAATGATTATTTGATGACCGAAATTTGGAAAAACAGACTCTGCAAAAATGTTGATATTTACAAACGAAATTTTCGTTATAACTTGGCTAAAAATGGTCACATAGATGTAAGAATAACTGTTTTGAGCAGCTAATTACCAGTGCTAACGATCCCTATTACTTTTTGAAGGATTTTGGGAAATTAATTTTTGGATCAATTTTCACATTTTTTGTAAGGAGGGGGGTCATCAAAACTTGCCAAATATGGCCAAAAAATTTAATTTCCATTATTGAACACAGTTTGATTGGAAATTTTATTACGAGCTCAGTGAGATATGACATTCTATATGCAGACAATTATTTTTTATGTTGTGGCAAAATAAATGATTATTTGATGACCGAAATTTGGAAAAACAGATTCTGCAAAAATGTGGATATTTACTAACGAAATTTTCAATATAACTTGTCTAAAAATGGTCACATAGATGTAAGAATAACTGTTTTGAGCAGCTAATTACCAGTGCTAACGATCCCTATTACTTTTTGAAGGATTTTGGGAAAAAAAATAATTTTTGAATCAATTTTCGCATTTTTTGTAAGGAGGGGGGTCATCAAAATTTGCAAAATATGGCCAAAAAATTTAATTTCCATTTTTGAACACAGTTTGATTGGAAATTTTATTACGAGCTTAGTGAGGTATGACATTCCATATTCAGACAATTATTTTTTATGTTGTGGCAAAATAAATGATTATTTGATGACCGAAATTTGGAAAAACAGATTCTGCCAAAATGTTGATATTTACAAACCAAATTTTCGTTATAACTTGGCTAAAAATTGTCACATAGATGTAAGAATAACTGTTTTGAGCAGCTAATTACCAGTGCTAACGATCCCTATTACTTTATGAAGGATTTAGGAAATTAATTTTTGGATCAATTTTCGCATTTTTTGTAAGGAGGGGGGTCATCAAAATTTGCAAAATATGGCCAAAAAATTTAATTTCCATTTTTGAACACAGTTTGATTGGAAATTTTATTACGAGCTCAGTGAGGTATGACATTCCATATTCAGACAATTATTTCGTATGTTGTGGCAAAATAAATGATTATTTGATGACCGAAATTTGGAAAAACAGACTCTGCAAAAATGTTGATATTTACAAACGAAATTTTCGTTATAACTTGGCTAAAAATGGTCACATAGATGTAAGAATAACTGTTTTGAGCAGCTAATTACCAGTGCTAACGATCCCTATTACTTTTTGAAGGATTTTGGGAAAAAAAATAATTTTTGAATCAATTTTCGCATTTTTTGTAAGGAGGGGGGTCATCAAAATTTGCAAAATATGGCCAAAAAATTTAATTTCCATTTTTGAACACAGTTTGATTGGAAATTTTATTACGAGCTCAGTGAGGTATGACATTCCATATTCAGATAATTATTTTTTATGTTGTGGCAAAATAAATGATTATTTGATGACCGAAATTTGGAAAAACAGATTCTGCCAAAATGTTGATATTTACAAACCAAATTTTCGTTATAACTTGGCTAAAAATGGTCACATAGATGTAAGAATAACTGTTTTGAGCAGCTAATTACCAGTGCTAACGATCCCTATTACTTTTTGAAGGATTTTGGGAAATTAATTTTTGGATCAATTTTCACATTTTTTGTAAGGAGGGGGGTCATCAAAACTTGCCAAATATGGCCAAAAAATTTAATTTCCATTATTGAACACAGTTTGATTGGAAATTTTATTACGAGCTCAGTGAGATATGACATTCTATATGCAGACAATTATTTTTTATGTTGTGGCAAAATAAATGATTATTTGATGAC
>NW_001846399.1:0-1238 GCF_000001215.4 Drosophila melanogaster
AAATAATGATTATTTGATGACCGAAATTTGGAAAAACAGACTCTGCAAAAATGTGGATATTTACAAACGAAATTTTCGTTATAACTTGGCTAAAAATGGTCACATAGATGTAAGAATAACTGTTTTGAGCAGCTAATTACCAGTGCTAACGATCCCTATTACTTTTTGAAGGATTTTGGGAAATTAATTTTTGGATCAATTTTCACATTTTTTGTAAGGAGGGGGGTCATTAAAACTTGCCAAATATGGCCAAAAAATTTAATTTCCATTTTTGAACACAGTTTGATTGGAAATTTTATTACGAGCTCAGTGAGGTATGACATTCCATATTCAGACAATTATTTTTTATGTTGTGGCAAAATAAATGATTATTTGATGACCGAAATTTGGAAAAACAGACTCTGCAAAAATGTGGATATTTACAAACGAAATTTTCGTTATAACTTGGCTAAAAATGGTCACATAGATATAAGAATAACTGTTTTGAGCAGCTAATTACCAGTGCTACCGATCCCTATTACTTTTTGAAGGATTTTGGGAAATTAATTTTTGAATCAATTTCCGCATTTTTTGTAAGGAGGGGGGTCATCAAAATTTGCAAAATATGGCCAAAAAATTTAATTTCCATTTTTGAACACAGTTTGATTGGAAATTTTATTACGAGCTCAGTGAGGTATGACATTCCATATTCAGACAATTATTTCGTATGTTGTGGCAAAATAAATGATTATTTGATGACCGAAATTTGGAAAAACAGATTCTGCCAAAATGTTGATATTTACAAACCAAATTTTCGTTATAACTTGGCTAAAAATGGTCACATAGATGTACGAATATCTGTTTTGAGCAGCTAATTACCAGTGCTAACGATCCCTATTACTTTTTGAAGGATTTTGGGAAATTAATTTTTGAATCAATTTCCGCATTTTTTGTAAGGAGGGGGGTCATCAAAATTTGCAAAATATGGCCAAAAAATTTAATTTCCATTTTTGAACACAGTTTGATTGGAAATTTTATTACGAGCTCAGTGAGGTATGACATTCCATATTCAGACAATTATTTTTTATGTTGTGGCAAAATAAATGATTATTTGATTACCGAAATTTGGAAAAACAGATTCTGCCAAAATGTTGATATTTACAAACCAAATTTTCGTTATAACTTGGCTAAAAATGGTCACATAGATGTAAGAATAACTGTTTTGAGCAGCTAATTACCAGTGCTAACGATCCCTATTA
>NW_001845829.1:0-1935 GCF_000001215.4 Drosophila melanogaster
ACTTGGCTAAAAATGGTCACATAGATGTACGAATATCTGTTTTGAGCAGCCTAATTACCAGTGCTAACAGATCCCTATTACTTTTTGAAGGATCTTAGGAAATTCATTTTTGGATCAATTTTCGCATTTTTTGTAAGGAGGGGGTCATCAAAATTTGCCATATATGGCCACAAAATTTAATTTCCATTTTTGAACACAGTTTGATTGGAAATTTTATTACGAGCTCAGTGAGGTATGACATTCCATATTCAGACAATTATTTTTTATGTTGTGGCAAAATAAATGATTTTTTGATGACCGAAATTTGGAAAACAGACTCTGCAAAAATGTTGATATTTACAAACGAAATTTTCGTTATAACTTGGCTAAAAATGGTCACATAGATGTACGAATATCTGTTTTGAGCAGCTAATTACCAGTGCTAACGATCCCTATTACTTTTTGAAGGATTTAGGAAATTAATACTTGGATCAATTTTTGCATTTTTTGTAAGGAGGTAAGGGGGTCATCAAAATTTGCAAAATATGGCCAAAAAATTTAATTTCCATTTTTGAACACAGTTTGATTGGAAATTTTATTACGAGCTCACTGAAGTATGACATTCCATATTCAGACAATTATTTTTTATGTTGTGGCAAAATAAATGTTTTTTTGATGACCGAAATTTGGAAAAACAGACTCTTCAAAAATGTTGATATTTACAAACGAAATTTTCGTTATAACTTGGCTAAAACAGGTCACATAGATGTACGAATATCTGTTTTGAGCAGCTATTTACCAGTGCTAACGATCCCTATTACTTTTTGAAGGATTTAGGGAAATTAATTTTTGAATCAATTTTCGCATTTTTCGTAAGGAGGGGGTCATCAAAATTTGCCAAATATGGCCAAAAAATTTAATTTCCATTTTTGAACACAGTTTGATTGGAAATTTTATTACGAGCTCAGTGAGGTATGACATTCCATATTCAGACAATTATTTTTTATGTTGTGGCAAAATAAATGATTATTTGATTACCGAAATTTGGAAAAACAGACTCTGCAGAAATGTTGATATTTACAAACGAAATTTTCGTTATAACTTGGCTAAAAATGGTCACATAGATGTACGAATATCTGTTTTGAGCAGCTATTTACCAGTGCTAACGATCCCTATTACTTTTTGAAGGATTTATGAAATTAATTTTTGGATCAATTTTCGCATTTTTTGTAAGGAGGGGGGTCATCAAAACTTGCAAAATATGGCCAAAAAATTTAATTTCCATTTTTGAACACAGTTTGATTGGAAATTTTATAACGAGCTCCTGAAGTATGACATTCCATATTCTGACAAATTTTTTTTATGTTGTGGCAAAATAAATGTTTTTTTGATGACCGAAATTTGGAAAAACAGACTCTTCAAAAATGTTGATATTTACAAACGAAATTTTCGTTATAACTTGGCTAAAACAGGTCACATAGATGTACGAATATCTGTTTTGAGCAGCTATTTACCAGTGCTAACGATCCCTATTACTTTTTGAAGGATTTAGGAAATTAATTTTTGGATCAATTTTCGCATTTTTTGTAAGGAAGGGGTCATCAAAATTTACAAAATATGGCCAAAAATTTAATTTCCATTTTTGAACACAGTTTGATTGGAAATTTTATTACGAGCTCACTGAAGTATGACATTCCATATTCAGACAATTATTTTTTATGTTGTGGCAAAATAAATGTTTTTTTGATGACCGAACTTTGGAAAAACAGACTCTTCAAAAATGTTGATATTTACAAACGAAATTTTCGTTATAACTTGTCTAAAACAGGTCACATAGATGTACGAATATCTGTTTTGAGCAGCTAATTACCAGTGCTAACGATCCCTATTACTTTTTGAAGGATTTAGGAAATTAATTTTTGGATCAATTTTTGCATTATTTGTAAGGAGGAAGGG
>NW_001846168.1:0-1381 GCF_000001215.4 Drosophila melanogaster
CAGACAATTATTTTTTATGTTGTGGCAAAATAAATGATTATTTGATGACCGAAATTTGGAAAAACAGACTCTGCAAAAATGTTGATATTTACAAACGAAATTTTCGTTATAACTTGCCTAAAAATAGTCACATCGTTGTAAGAATAACTGTTTTGAGCAGCTAATTACCAGTGCTAACGATCCCTATTTCTTTTTGAAGGATTTAGGAAACTAATTTTTGGATCAATTTTCGCATTTTCTGTAAGGAGGGGGGTCATCAAAATTTGCAAAATATGGCCAAAAAATTTAATTTCCATTTTTGAACACAGTTTGATTGAAAATTTTATTACGAGCTCAGTGAGGTATGACATTCCATATTCAGACAATTATTTTTTATGTTGTGGCAAAATAAATGATTATTTGATGACCGAAATTTGGAAAAACAGACTCTGCAAAAATGTTGATATTTACAAACGAAATTTTCGTCATAACTTGGCTAAAAATGGTCACATAGATGTAAGAATATCTGTTTTGAGCAGCTAATTACCAGTGCTAACGATCCCTATTACTTTTTGAAGGATTTAGGGAAATTAATTTTTGGATCAATTTTCGCATTTTATGTAAGGGGGGTCATCAAAATTTGCAAAATATGGTCAAAAAATTTAATTTCCATTTTTGAACACAGTTTGATTGGAAATTTTATTACGAGCTCAGTGAGGTATGACATTCCATATTCAGACAATTATTTTTTATGTTGTGGCAAAATAAATGATTATTTGATGATCGAAATTTGGAAAAAAAAGACTCTGCAAAAATGTTGATATTTACAAGCGAAATTTTCGTCATAACTTGGCTAAAAATGGTCACATAGATGTAAGAATATCTGTTTTGAGCAGCTAATTACCAGTGCTAACGATCCCTATTACTTTTTGAAGGATTTAGGAAAATTAATTTTTGGATCAATTTTTGCATTTTTTGTAAGGATGGGGGTCATCAAAATTTAAAAAATATGGCCAAAAAATTTAATTTCCATTTTTGAACACAGTTTGATTGGAAATTTTATTACGAGCTCAGTGAGGTATGACATTCCATATTCAGACAATTATTTTTAATGTTGTGGCAAAATAAATGATTATTTGATGACCGAAATTTGGAAAAACAGACTCTGCAAAAATGTTGATATTTACAAACGAAATTTTCGTTATAACTTGGCTAAAAATGGTCACATAGATGTAAGAATAACTGTTTTAAGCAGCTAATTACCAGCGCTAACGATCCCTCTTACTTTTTGAAGGATTTAGGAAACTAATTTTTGGATCAATTTTCGCATTTTCTGTAAGGAGGGTGGTCATCAAAATTTGCAAAATTATGCCAAAAAATTTAATTTCCATTTTTAACACAG
>NW_001845471.1:0-2689 GCF_000001215.4 Drosophila melanogaster
TTGGAAATTTTGTTACGAGCTCAATGAGGTATGACATTCCATATTCAGACAATTATTCTTTGTGTTGTGGCAAAATAAATGATTATTTGATGACCGAAATTTGGAAAAACAGACTCTGCAAAAATGTTGATATTTACAAACGAAATTTTCGTTATAACTTGGCTAAAAATTGTCACATAGATGTAAGATGTTTTGAGCTGCTAATTACCAGCGCTAACGATCCCTATTACTTTTTTAAGGATTTAGGAAATTAATTTTTGGATCAATTTTCGCATTTTTTGTAAGGAGGGGGGTCATCAAAATTTGCAAAATATGGCCAAAAAATTTAATTTCCATTTTTGAACACAGTTTGATTGGAAATTTTATTACGAGCTCAGTGAGGTATGACATTCCACATTCAGACAATTATTTTGTATGTTGTGGCAAAATAAATGATTATTTGATAACCGAAATTTGGAAAAACAGACTCTGCAAAAATGTGGATATTTACAAACGAAATTTTCGTTATAACTTGGCTAAAAATGGTCACATAGATGTAAGAATAACTGTTTTGAGCAGCTAATTACCAGTGCTAGCGATCCCTATTACTTTTTGAAGGATTTAGGGAAATTAATTTTTGGATCAATTTTCGCATTTTTTGTGAGGAGGGGGGTCATTAAAATTTACAAAATATGGCCAAAAAATTTAATTTCCATTTTTGAACACAGTTTGATTGGAAATTTTATTACGAGCTCAGTGAGGTATGACATTCCATATTCAGACAATTATTCTTTATGTTGTGGCAAAATAAATGATTATTTGATGACCGAAATTTGGAAAAACAGACTCTGCAAAAATGTTGATATTTACAAACGAAATTTTCGTTATAACTTGGCTAAAAATTGTCACATAGATGTAAGATGTTTTGAGCTGCTAATTACCAGCGCTAACGATCCCTATTACTTTTTGAAGGATTTAGGAAATTAATTTTTGAATCAATTTTCGCATTTTTTGTGAGGAGGGGGGTCATTAAAATTTACAAAATATGGCCAAAAAATTTAATTTCCATTTTTGAACACAGTTTGATTGGAAATTTTATTACGAGCTCAGTGAGGTATGACATTCCACATTCAGATAATTATTTTTTATGTTGTGGCAAAATAAATGATTACTTGATGACCGAAATTTTGAAAAACAGACTCTGCAAAAATGTGGATATTTACAAACGAAATTTTCGTTATAACTTTGCTAAAAATGGCCACATAGATGTAAGATGTTTTGAGCTGCTAATTACCAGTGCTAACGATCCCTATTACTTCTTGAAGGATTTAGGAAATTAATTTTTGGATCAATTTTCGCATTTTTTGTAAGGGGGGGGTCATCAAAATTTGCAAAATGCGACCAAAAAATTTAATTTCCATTTTTGAACACAGTTTGATTGGAAATTTTATTACGAGCTCAGTGAGGTATGACATTCCACATTCAGATAATTATTTTTTATGTTGTGGCAAAGTAAATGATTATTTGATGACCGAAATTTTGAAAAACAGACTCTGCAAAAATGTGTATATTTACAAACGAAATTTTCGTTATAACTTGGCTAAAAATGGTCACATAGATGTAAGAATAACTGTTTTGAGCAGCTAATTACCAGTGCTAGCGATCCCTATTACTTTTTGAAGGATTTAGGGAAATTAATTTTTGGATCAATTTTCGCATTTTTTGTAAGGAGGGGGGTCATCAAAATTTGCAAAGTATGGCCAAAAAATGTAATTTCCATTTTTGAACACAATTTGATTGGAATTTTTATTACGAGCTCAGTGAGGTATGACATTCCATATTCAGACAATTATTTTTTATGTTGTGGCAAAATAAATGATTATTTGATGACCGAAATTTGGAAAAACAGATTCTGCCAAAATGTTGATATTTACAAACGAAATTTTCGTTATAACTTTGCTAAAAATGGCCACATAGATGTAAGATGTTTTGAGCTGCTAATTACCAGTGCTAACGATCCCTATTACTTCTTGAAGGATTTAGGAAATTAATTTTTGGATCAATTTTCGCATTTTTTGTAAGGGGGGGGTCATCAAAATTTGCAAAATGCGACCAAAAAATTTAATTTCCATTTTTGAACACAGTTTGATTGGAAATTTTATTACGAGCTCCGTGAGGTATGACATTCCACATTCAGATAATTATTTTGTATGTTGTGGCAAAATAAATGATTATTTGATGACCGAAATTTTGAAAAACAGACTCTGCAAAAATGTTGATATCTACAAACGAAATTTTCGTTATAACTTGGCTAAAAATGGTCACATAGATGTAAGAATAACTGTTTTGAGCAGCTAATTACCAGTGCTAACGATCCCTATTACTTTTTGAAGGATTTAGGGAAATTAATTTTTGGATCAATTTTCGCATTTTTTGTAAGGAGGGGGCTCATCAAAATTTGCAAAATATGGCCAAAAAATTTAATTTCCATTTTTGAACACAGCTTGATTGGAAATTTTATTACGAGCTTAGTGAGGTATGACATTCCACATTCAGACAATTATTTTTTATGTTGTGGCAAAATAAATGATTATTTGATGACCGAAATTTTGAAAAACAGACTCTGCAAAAATGTGGATATTTACAAACGAAATTTTCGTTATAACTTGGCTAAAAATGGCCACATAGATGTAAGAATAACTGTTTTGAG
>NW_001846139.1:0-1408 GCF_000001215.4 Drosophila melanogaster
GTTCAAAAATGGGAATTAAATTTTTTGGCCATATTTTGCAAATTTTGATGACCCCCTTACCTCCTTACAAAAAATGCGAAAATTGATCCACAAATTAATTTCCTAAATCCTTCAAAAAGTAATAGGGATCGTTAGCACTGGTAATTAGCTGCTCAAAACAGATATTCGTACATCTATGTGACCCTTTTTAGCCAAGTTATAACGAAAATTTCGTTTGTAAATATCAACATTTTTGCAGAGTCTGTTTTTCCAAATTTCGGTCATCAAAAAATCATTTATTTTGCCACAACATAAAAAATAATTGTCTGAATATGGAATGTCATACCTCACTGAGCTCGTAATAAAATTTCCAATCAAACTGTGTTCAAAAATGGAAATTCAATTTTTTGGCCATATTTTGCAAATTTTGATGACCCCCCTCCTTACAAAAAATGCGAAAATTGATCCAAAAATTAATTTCCCTAAATCCTTCAAAAAGTAATAGGGATCGTTAGCACTGGTAATTAGCTGCTCAAAACAGATATTCGTACATCTATGTGACCATTTTTAGGCAAGTTATAACGAAAATTTCGTTTGTAAATATCAACATTTTTGCAGAGTCTGTTTTTCCAAATTTCGGTCATTAAAAAATCATTTATTTTGCCACAACATAAAAAATAATTGTCTGAATATGGAATGTCATACCTCACTGAGCTCGTAATAAAATTTCCAATCAAACTGTGTTCAAAAATGGAAATTAAATTTTTTGGCCATATTTTGCAAATTTTGATGACCCCCTCCTTACGAAAAATGCGAAAATTGATCCAAAAATTGATTTCCCTAAATCCTTCAAAAAGTAATAGGGATCGTTAGCACTGGTAATTAGCTGCTCAAAACAGATATTCGTACATCTATGTGACCCTTTTTAGCCAAGTTATAACGAAAATTTCGTTTGTAAATATCATTATTTTTGCAGAGTCTGTTTTTCCAAATTTCGGTCATCAAATAATCATTTATTTTGCCACAACATAAAAAATAATTGTCAGAATATGGAATGTCATACTTCAGTGAGCTCGTAATAAAATTTCCAATCAAACTGTGTTCAAAAATGGAAATTAAATTTTTTGGCCATATTTTGCAAATTTTGATGACCCCCTTACCTCCTTACAAAAAATGCGAAAATTGATCCAAAAATTAATTTCCTAAATCCTTCAAAAAGTAATAGGGATCGTTAGCACTGGTAATTAGCTGCTCAAAACAGATATTCGGTACATCTATGTGACCATTTTTAGGCAAGTTATAACGAAAATTTCGTTTGTAAATATCAACATTTTTGCAGAGTCTGTTTTTCCAAATTTCGGGTCATTAAAAAATCATTTATTTTGCCACAACATAAAAAATAATTGTCTGAATATGGAATGTCATACCT
>NW_001847074.1:0-1051 GCF_000001215.4 Drosophila melanogaster
AAATGGTCACATAGATGTACGAATATCTGTTTTGAGCAGCTATTTACCAGTGCTAACGATCCCTATTACTTTTTGAAGGATTTAGGAAATTAATTTTTGGATCAATTTTCGCATTTTTTGTAAAGAGGGGGGTCATCAAAATTTGCAAAATATGGCCAAAAAATTTAATTTCCATTTTTGAACACAGTTTGATTGGAAATTTTATTACGAGCTCAGTGAGGTATGACATTCCATATTCAGACAATTATTTTTTATGTTGTGGCAAAATAAATGATTTTTTGATGACCGAAATTTGGAAAAACAGACTCTGCAAAAATGTTGATATTTACAAACGAAATTTTCGTTATAACTTGGCTAAAAAAGGTCACATAGATGTACGAATATCTGTTTTGAGCAGCTAATTACCAGTGCTAACGATCCCTATTACTTTTTGAAGGATTTAGGAAATTAATTTTTGGATAAATTTTCGCATTTTTTGTAAGGAGGGGGGTCATCAAAATTTGCAAAATATGGCCAAAAAATTTAATTTCCATTTTTGAACACTGTTTGATTGGAAATTTTATTACGAGCTCACTGAAGTATGACATTCCATATTCTGACAAATTTTTTTTATGTTGTGGCGAAATAAATGATTATTTGATGACCGAAATTTGGAAAAACAGATTCTGCCAAAGTAATGATATTTACAAACGAAATTTTCGTTATAACTCGGCTAAAAATGGTCACATAGATGTAAGAATAACTGTTTTGAGCAGCTAATTACCAGTGCTAACGATCCCTATTACTTTTTGAAGGATTTAGGGAAATTAATTTTTGGATCAATTTTCGCATTTTTCGTAAGGGGGTCATCAAAATTTGCCAAATATGGCCAAAAAATTTAATTTCCATTTTTGAACACAGTTTGATTGGAAATTTTATTACGAGCTCACTGAAGTATGACATTCCATATTCTGACAAATTTTTTTTATGTTGTGGCAAAATAAATGATTATTTGATGACCGAAATTTGGAAAAACAGACTGCAAAAATGTTGATATTTACAAACGAAATTT
>NW_001845504.1:0-2605 GCF_000001215.4 Drosophila melanogaster
TTGATTGGAAATTTTATTACGAGCTCAGTGAGGTATGGCATTCCATATTCAGACAATTATTTTTTATGTTGTATCAAAATAAATGATTATTTGATGACCGAAATTTGGAAAAACAGATTCTGCCAAAATGTTGATATTTACAAACCAAATTTTCGTTATAACTTGGCTAAAAATTGTCACATAGATGTAAGAATAACTGTTTTGAGCAGCTAATTACCAGTGCTAACGATCCCTATTACATTTTGAAGGATTTAGGGAAATTAATTTTTGGATCAATTTTCGCATTTTTTGTAAGGAGGGGGGTCATCAAAATTTGCGAAATATGGCCAAAAAATTTAATTTCCATTTTTGAACACAGTTTGATTGGAAATTTTATTACGAGCTCAGTGAGGTATGACATTCCATATTCAGACAATTATTTTTTATGTTGTGGCAAAATAAATGATTATTTGATGACCGAAATTTGGAAAAACAGATTCTGCCAAAGAAATGATATTTACAAACGAAATTTTCGTCATAACTTGGTTAAAAATGGTCACATAGATGTAAGAATATCTGTTTTGAGCAGCTAATTACCAGTGTTAACGATCCCTATTACTTTTTGAAGGATTTAGGAAATTAATTTTTGGATCAATTTTCGCATTTTTTGTAAGGAGGGGGGTCATCAAAATTTGCGAAATATGGCCAAAAAATTTAATTTCCATTTTTGAACACAGTTTGATTGGAAATTTTATTACGAGCTCAGTGAGGTATGACATTCCATATTCAGACAATTATTTTTTATGTTGTGGCAAAATAAATGATTATTTGATGACCGAAAGTTGGAAAAACAGATTCTGCCAAAGAAATGATATTTACAAACGAAATTTTCGTCATAACTTGGTTAAAAATGGTCACATAGATGTAAGAATATCTGTTTTGAGCAGCTAATTACCAGTGCTAACGATCCCCTATTACTTTTTGAAGGATTTAGGAAACTAATTTTTGTATCAATTTTCGCATTTTTTGTAAGGACGGGGGTCATTAAAATTTGCCAAATATGGCCAAAAAATTTAATTTCCATTTTTGAACACAGTTTGATTGGAAATTTTATTACGAGCTCAGTGAGGTATGACATTCCATATTCAGACAATTATTTTTTATGTTGTGGCAAAATAAATGATTATTTGATGACCGAAGTTTGGAAAAACAGACTCTGCAAAAATGTGGATATTTACAAACGAAATTTTCGTTATAACTTGGCTAAAAATGGTCACATAGATGTACGAATATCTGTTTTGAGCAGCAATTACCAGTGCTAACGATCCCTATTACTTTTTGAAGGATTTAGGAAACTAATTTTTGTATCAATTTTCGCATTTTTTGTAAGGAGGGGGGTCATTAAAATTTGCCAAATATGGCCAAAAAATTTAATTTCCATTTTTGAACACAGTTTGATTGGAAATTTTATTACGAGCTCAGTGAGGTATGGCATTCCATATTCAGACAATTATTTTTTATGTTGTATCAAAATAAATGATTATTTGATGACCGAAATTTGGAAAAACAGATTCTGCCAAAATGTTGATATTTACAAACCAAATTTTCGTTATAACTTGGCTAAAAATTGTCACATAGATGTAAGAATAACTGTTTTGAGCAGCTAATTACCAGTGCTAACGATCCCTATTACATTTTGAAGGATTTAGGGAAATTAATTTTTGGATCAATTTTCGCATTTTTTGTAAGGAGGGGGGTCATCAAAATTTGCGAAATATGGCCAAAAAATTTAATTTCCATTTTTGAACACAGTTTGATTGGAAATTTTATTACGAGCTCAGTGAGGTATGACATTCCATATTCAGACAATTATTTTTTATGTTGTGGCAAAATAAATGATTATTTGATGACCGAAGTTTGGAAAAACAGACTCTGCAAAAATGTTGATATTTACAAACGAAATTTTCGTTATAACTTGGCTAAAAATGGCCACATAGATGTAAGAATAACTGTTTTGAGCAGCTAATTACCAGTGCTAACGATCCCTATTACTTTTTGAAGGATTTAGGAAATTAATTTTTGGACCAATTTTCGCATTTTTTGTAAGGAGGGGGGTCATCAAAATTTGCCATATATGGCCAAAAAATTTAATTTCCATTTTTGAACACAGTTTGATTGGAAATTTTATTACGAGCTCAGTGAGGTATGACATTCCATATTCAGACAATTATTTTTTATGTTGTGGCAAAATAAATGATTATTTGATGACCGAAATTTGGAAAAACAGATTCTGCCAAAGAAATGATATTTACAAACGAAATTTTCGTCATAACTTGGTTAAAAATGGTCACATAGATGTAAGAATATCTGTTTTGAGCAGCTAATTACCAGTGCTAACGATCCCTATTACTTTTTGAAGGATTTAGGAAACTAATTTTTGTATCAATTTTCGCATTTTTTGTAAGGAGGGGGGTCATTAAAATTTGCCAAATATGGCCAAAAAATTTAATTTCCATTTTTGAACACAGTTTGATTGGAAATTTTATTACGAGCTCAGTGAGGTATGACATTCCATATTCAGACAATTATTTTTTATGTTGTGGCAACAATAAATGATTATTTGATG
>NW_001845626.1:0-2335 GCF_000001215.4 Drosophila melanogaster
TTATTATCAGTGCTAAAGATCCCTATTACTTTTTGAAGGATTTAGGGAAATTAATTCTTGGATCAATTTTCGCATTTTTTGTAAGGAGGGTGGTCATCAAAATTTGCAAAATAATGCCAAAAAATTGAATTTCCATTTTTGAACACAGTTTGATTGGAAATTTTATTACGAGCTCAGTGAGGTATGACATTCCATATTCTGACAATTATTTTTAATGTTGTGGCAAAATAAATGATTATTTGATGACCGAAATTTGGAAAAACAGATTCTGCCAAAGTATTGATATTTACAAACGAAATTTTCGTTATAACTTGGATACAAATTGTCACATAGATGTAAGAATAACTGATTTGAGCAGCTAATTATCAGTGCTAAAGATTCCTATTACTTTTTGAAGGATTTAGGGAAATTAATTCTTGGATCAATTTTCGCATTTTTTGTAAGGAGGGTGGTCATCAAAATTTGCAAAATAATGCCAAAAAATTGAATTTCCATTTTTGAACACAGTTTGATTGGAAATTTTATTACGGGCTCAGTGAGGTATGACATTCCATATTCTGACAATTATTTTTAATGTTGTGGCAAAATAAATGATTATTTGATGACCGAAATTTGGAAAAACAGACTCTGCAAAAATGTTGATATTTACAAACGAAATTTTCTTTATAACTTGGCTAAAAATGGTCACATAGATGTAAGAATAACTGTTTTGAGCAGCTAATTACCAGTGCTAACGATCTCTATTACTTTTTGAAGGATTTAGGGAAATTAATTTTTGAATCAATTTTCGCATTTTTTGTAAGGAGGGTGGTCATCAAAATTTGCAAAATAATGCCAAAAAATTTAATATCCAATTTTGAACACAGTTTGATTGGAAATTTTATTACGAGCTCAGTGAGGTATGACATTCCATATTCTGACAATTATTTTTAATGTTGTGGCAAAATAAATGATTATTTGATGACCGAAATTTGGAAAAACAGATTCTGCCAAAGTATTGATATTTACAAACGAAATTTTCGTTATAACTTGGATCCCTATTACTTTTTGAAGGATTTAGGGAAATTAATTTTTGAATCAATTTTCGCATTTTTTGTAAGGAGGGTGGTCATCAAAATTTGCAAAATAATGCCAAAAAATTTAATTTAATTCCATATTCTGACAATTATTTTTAATGTTGTGGCAAAATAAATGATTATTTGATGACCGAAATTTGGAAAAACAGACTCTGCAAAAATGTTGATATTTACAAACGAAATTTTCGTTATAACTTGGCTAAAAATGGTCATTGGCTAAAGATGAAAATTGTCACATAGATGTAAGAATAACTGTTTTGAGCAGCTAATTACCAGTGCTAACGATCCCTATTACTTTTTGAAGGATTTAGAAAACTAATTTTTGGATCAATTTTCGCATTTTCTGTAAGGAGGAGGGTCATCAAAATTTGCAAAATATGGCCAAAAAATTTAATTTCCATTTTTAAACACAGTTTGATTGGAAATTTTATTACGAGCTCAGTGAGGTATGACATTCCATATTCTGACAATTATTTTTAATGTTGTGGCAAAATAAATGATTATTTGATGACCGAAATTTGGAAAAACAGACTCTGCAAAAATGTTGATATTTACAAACGAAATTTTCTTTATAACTTGGCTAAAAATGGTCACATAGATGTAAGAATAACTGTTTTGAGCAGCTAATTACCATTGCTAACGATCCCTATTACTTTTTGAAGGATTTAGGGAAATTAATTTTTGAATCAATTTTCGCATTTTTTGTAAGGAGGGGGGTCATCAAAATTTGCAAAATATGGCCAAAAAATTTAATTTCCATTTTTGAACACAGATTGATTGGAAATTTTATTACGAGCTCAGTGAGGTATGACATTCCATATTCTGACAATTATTTTTAATGTTGTGGCAAAATAAATGATATTTGATGACCGAAATTTGGTTTAATAACTCGGCAAAAATGTTGATATTTACAAACGAAATTTTCGTCATAACTTGGCTAAAAATGGTCACATAGATGTAAGAATAACTGTTTTAAGCAGCTAATTACCAGTGCTAACGATCTCTATTACTTTTTGAAGGATTTAGGGAAATTAATTTTTGAATCAATTTTCGCATTTTTTGTAAGGAGGGTGGTCATCAAAATTTGCAAAATTATGCCAAAAAATTTAATTTCCATTTTTGAACACAGTTTGATTGGAAATTTTATTATGAGCTCAGTGAAGTATGACATTCCATATTCAGACAATTATTTTTTATGTTGTGGCAAAATAAATGATTATTTGATGACCGAATTTTGGAAAAACAGATTCTGCAAAAAT
>NW_001846415.1:0-1233 GCF_000001215.4 Drosophila melanogaster
TTATAACTCATCTATACAGCCGACATCCCTACAAATAGTCGCTTAACGGTATCCACATTTGCCGACGATACAGCTATCCTTAGCCGTTCAAGGTCCCCTATCCAAGCTACAGCACAGTTGGCACTGTACCTCATCGACATTGAGAAGTGGCTCTCTGACTGGCGAATAAAAGTAAACGAGCAAAAATGCAAGCACGTGACGTTTACGCTAAACAGACAGACAAGACTGTCCTCCGCTCTTGTTGAACAACATACCACTCCCGAAAGCAGATGAGGTAGCGTACCTAGGAGTACACCTTGACAGAAGACTCACATGGCGCAGGCACATTGAAGCCAAAAAAACCCAACTTAAACTCAAAGCCAACAACTTACACTGGCTCATCAACTCTGGTTCTCCGCTCAGCCTAGACCACAAGGTCTTGCTCTACAATTCTATATTGAAACCAATCTGGACCTATGGCTCACAGTTATGGGGCAATGCCAGCAACAGCAATATTGAAATCATACAGCGAGCACAATCAAAGATTCTGAGAACCATCACTGGGGCACCGTGGTACGATCGGAGTGAAAACATCCAAAGAGACTTAAATATCCCATCAGTTACCAAGGGTTTTCACCGACCGGCGAGGGAAGGCAGCCATCCTAGTGGATCATCAAGAAGCCATCTTCATGCCAATGGAAACCCTCACCACAGATTATGGCGTATGTCTGGTCGTAAATGGGAGTTTTGGCTCAATCTTCCTTTGCGCCGCATACTGCCAGTTCGATGCACCTCTGGAACCGTACCTCCGGTACATGGATGCGGTCCTGCTGCAGGCCAGCAGAACCCCCGCAATCCTGGCCCTCGACGCGAATGCAGTGTCCCCCATGTGGCTTAGCAAACTCTCTCGTCATGCCGAGGGGCAAGCTAACTACAGACGGGGTGAGCTGCTGTCAGAGTGGATGCTGGAGGCAAGAGTCGCCGCCCTAAACCAGTCAACAGAGGTGTACACGTTCGATAATCACAGAGCTACTAGTGATATAGGCGTGACAATCGTCAATGAGGCAGCATCTATGTGGGCCACATATGAGTGGAGGGTGGACGAGTGGGAATTGAGTGACCACAACATCATTACTGTTGTGGCCGCAGTTGAGAGCATAGCTCCTGTGCCGTCCTGGAACTTCTGCAATGCACGTTGGCGATTGTTCAAGGAGGAAATGGTGAGTAGAACAGCCAAACTTCCGGAAAACTTTT
>NW_001846026.1:0-1550 GCF_000001215.4 Drosophila melanogaster
CCATCACTGGGGCACCGTGGTACGATCGGAGTGAAAACATCCAAAGAGACTTAAATATCCCATCAGTTACCAACGCAATCACGGAACTTAAGGAAAAATACCATAGCAAGCTTTACACGCACCCCAACCACCTAGCGCGAGGTCTAATCCAGCTCAGCAGCCGTTCCCGTCTCCGGCGAAAGGACCTACCAACCCAGCGAATAAATTATTAGGGCCGTTTAATCTTAGAACAGTTGGAAAAATAAAACAACTGTTCAAAAAATACTTGTTATAGTTAAAATTTTTAAACTTATTGTTAGTTCTTATACAAGAAGATTCAATAAATAAAAGCAAAGTAAATATAAAAAAAAAAAAAAAAAAAGCAGTTGCCGACCACGCCTTGGTCACCAGGTGCACTTCAGCGAATCTTTTCGATGCCATCACCTTCTGCATCTCTCCAACTGAAGGAGTACGAATGATAGCACCACCACCTCGACGGAGCTCACGTACCTCATGTACTCTGACTCCGAGGGAGGGTGCAACCATCGTTCGTACCTTTCAAGCTATGGCTTTCCCGATAGCGCAGGGTCGTCGCACTTCACCACCGCTAACCACGTCTCACGAACCTTGGTGGTCCGCGGGGCAACGATGGGTGGAACCTGAGGCATCTGGGGAGCATTGGCGGCAGTAGTGTTCGCCTTGGACGGCGGCGGCGGCGGTGGTGGCATAGCGAGCCGCGTCTCCAGTTCTCCACACCGGAGCATTAACGCCATCACCAGCTCATCATAGCGGCTGATGGCACACGAGAGCTCTTCCGTGTCCACGCTTCCTAGGCTGCGGAAACTGCTTCGCACCATGCGCTGGGTGGCCGACAGCTCTGCCATCATGGCTCGTATGCTCACTGACACGGGCTAGTTGCTATGGTGGTAGAGCTCCACCTATTGGTAGAGTGCACTAAGCTGTCCCAAGACACAAACTTTAGCAGTGACTACCACCAATAAGCTTCTTACAGCTGTTCGAAAAGCTCACCCGCAAGCTTGCCTCGCAACACGTGCGGAGTGGAAAATTTCCAATCATTTATTGTTAATAACTTCCAAACCGCTTGTTTTTGAATCGCGAAAATTTGCGCACCACTTCCACGGAACACTGAATTACCTATTTGTTTACTTCCAAATACGGAAAACTAAGTTCTTCGCAATATGTCCACGAGCGCAACGAAAACACGTCCGTCATTAATCCATTCATCCGCGTAGATAGGCACAATGTATGCTTTTCGGATCCCTCCGAACTTGTTTTACGTGGCGTGTTCCACACTAAAGGGATTACAACCACGGCACCCTATACACCCACAAGTGAGCATATGTGTCTGGATACGCCAGACAAGCGTCCCGGACTAGAAGCTATATCTATGTACATAGCGACCACCCCGGTAGGAATTCGAGTACTTGCTTGCCGGGCAAGCACTCCCCCTTGCTGAGGAGGAATCCACGTTTTAGCTTGTATTTGACCGCTAATAACTTAGCAGCCAGATCAAGCGGGGGAGCTTCACCAAGTACCTGCAGTGCCACTGT
>NW_001847198.1:0-1023 GCF_000001215.4 Drosophila melanogaster
TTTGTGCCCCCCTCCTTACAAAAAATGTGAAAATTGATCCAAAAATTAATTTCCCAAAATCCTTCAAAAAGTAATAGGGATCGTTAGCACTGGTAATTAGCTGCTCAAAACAGTTATTCTTACATCTATGTGACCATTTTTAGCCAAGTTATAACGAAAATTTCGTTTGTAAATATCAACATTTTTGCAGAGTCTGTTTTTCCAAATTTCGGTCATCAAATAATCATTTATTTTGCCACAACATACGAAATAATTGTCTGAATATGGAATGTCATACCTCACTGAGCTCGTAATAAAATTTTCAATCAAACTGTGTTCAAAAATGGAAATTAAATTTTTTGGCCATATTTTGCAAATTTTGATGACCCCCCTCCTTACAAAAAATGCGGAAATTGATTCAAAAATTAATTTCCCAAAATCCTTCAAAAAGTAATAGGGATCGTTAGCACTGGTAATTAGCTGCTCAAAACAGTTATTCTTACATCTATGTGACCATTTTTAGCCAAGTTCTAACGAAAATTTGGTTTGTAAATATCAACATTTTGGCAGAATCTGTTTTTCCAAATTTCGGTCATCAAAAAATCATTTATTTTGCCACAACATAAAAAATAATTGTCTGAATATGGAATGTCATACATCACTAAGCTCGTAATAAAATTTCCAATCAAACTGTGTTCAAAAATGGAAATTAAATTTTTTGGCCATATTTTGCAAATTTTGATGACCCCCCTCCTTACAAAAAATGCGAAAATTGATCCAAAAATTAATTTCCCTAAATCCTTCAAAAAGTAATAGGTATCGTTATCACTGGTAATTAGCTGCTCAAAACAGTTATTCTTACATCTATGTGACCATTTTTAGCCAAGTTATAACGAAAATTTCGTTTGTAAATATCAACATTTTTGCAAAGTCTGTTTTTCCAAATTTCGGTCATCAAATAATCATTTATTTTGCCACAACATAAAAAATAATTGTCTGAATATGGAATGTCATACATACCTCACTAAGCTCGTAATAAAATTT
>NW_001845992.1:0-1622 GCF_000001215.4 Drosophila melanogaster
AAATTTTGGTAACCCCCCTCCTTACAAAAAATGCGGAAAATTGATCCAAAAATTAATTTCCCAAAATCCTTCAAAAAGTAATAGGGATCAGTTAGCACTGGTAATTAGCTGCTCAAAACAGTTATTCTTACATCTATGTGACCATTTTTAGCCAAGTTATAACTGAAAATTTCGTTTGTAAATATCAACATTTTTGCAGAGTCTGTTTTTCCAAATTTCGGTCATCAAATAATCATTTATTTTGCCACAACATACGAAATAATTGTCTGAATATGGAATGTCGTACCTCACTGAGCTCGTAATAAAATTTCCAATCAAACTGTGTTCAAAAATGGAAATTAAATTTTTTGGCCATATTTTGCAAATTTTGATAACCCCCCTCCTTACAAAAAATGCGAAAATTGATCCAAAAATTAATGTCCCTAAATCCTTCAAAAAGTAATAGGGATCGTTAGCACTGGTAATTAGCTGCTCAAAACAGTTATTCTTACATCTATGTGACCATTTTTAGCCAAGTTATAACGAAAATTTGGTTTGTAAATATCAACATTTTGGCAGAGTCTGTTTTTCCAAATTTCGGTCATCAAATAATCATTTATTTTGCCACAACATAAAAAATAATTGTCTGAATATGGAATGTCGTACCTCACTGAGCTCGTAATAAAATTTCCAATCAAACTGTGTTCAAAAATGGAAATTAAATTTTTTGGCCATATTTTGCAAATTTTGATAACCCCCCTCCTTACAAAAAATGCGAAAATTGATCCAAAAATTAATTTCCCTAAATCCTTCAAAAAGTAATAGGGATCGTTAGCACTGGTAATTAGCTGCTCAAAACAGTTATTCTTACATCTATGTGACCATTTTTAGCCAAGTTATAACGAAAATTTGGTTTGTAAATATCAACATTTTGGCAGAATCTGTTTTTCCAAATTTCGGTTATCAAATCATCATTTATTTTGCCACAACATAAAAATAATTGTCTAAATATGGAATGTCATACCTCACTGAGCTCGTAATAAAATTTCCAATCAAACTGTGTTCAAAAATGGAAATTAAATTTTTTGGCCATATTTTGCAAATTTTTATGACCCCCCTCCTTACAAAAAATGCGGAAATTGATTCAAAAATTAATTTCCCAAAATCCTTCAAAAAGTAATAGGGATCGTTAGCACTGGTAATTAGCTGCTCAAAACAGATATTCTTACATCTATGTGACCATTTTTAGCCAAGTTATAACGAAAATTTCGTTTGTAAATATCAACATTTTTGCAGAGTCTGTGACAATTTTTACCCAAGTTATAACGAAAATTTGGTTTGTAAATATCAACATTTTGGCAGAATCTGATTTTCCAAATTTCGGTCATCAAAAAATCATTTATTTTGCCACAACATAAAAAATAATTGTCTGAATATGGAATGTCATACCTCACTAAGCTCGTAATAAAATTTCCAATCAAACTGTGTTCAAAAATGGAAATTAAATTTTTTGGCCATATTTTGCAAATTTTGATGACTCCCTCCTTACAAAAAATGCGGAAATTGATTCAAAAATTAATTTCCCAAAATCCTTCAAAAAGTAATAGGGATAGTTAGCACTGGTAATTAGCTGCTCAAAACAG
>NW_001846029.1:0-1546 GCF_000001215.4 Drosophila melanogaster
ACATTCCATATTCAGACAATTATTTCGTATGTTGTGGCAAAATAAATGATTATTTGATGACCGAAATTTGGAAAAACAGACTCTGCAAAAATGTTGATATTTACAAACGAAATTTTCGTTATAACTTGGCTAAAAATGGTCACATAGATGTAAGAATAACTGTTTTGAGCAGCTAATTGCCAGTGCTAACGATCCCTATTACTTTTTGAAGGATTTAGGGAAATTAATTTTTGGATCAATTTTCGCATTTTTTGTAAGGAGGGGGGTCATCAAAATTTGCAATATATGGCCAAAAAATTTAATTTCCATTTTTGAACACAGTTTGATTGGAAATTTTATTACGAGCTTAGTGAGGTATGACATTCCATATTCAGACAATTATTTTTTATGTTGTGGCAAAATAAATGATTTTTTGATGACCGAAATTTGGAAAAACAGATTCTGCCAAAATGTTGATATTTACAAACCAAATTGTCGTTATAATTTGGCTAAAAATTGTCAAAGACTCTGCTAAAATGTTGATATTTACAAACGAAATTTTCGTTATAACTTGGCTAAAAATGGTCACATAGATGTAAGAATAACTGTTTTGAGCAGCTAATTACCAGTGCTAACGATCCCTATTACTTTTTGAAGGATCTAGGGAAATTAATTTTTGGATCAATTTTCGCATTTTTTGTAAGGAGGGGGGTCATCAAAATTTGCAAAATATGGCCAAAAAATTTAATTTCCATTTTTGAACACAGTTTGATTGGAAATTTTATTACGAGCTCAGTGAGGTATGACATTCCATATTCAGACAATTATTTTTTATGTTGTGGCAAAATAAATGATTATTTGATGACCGAAATTCGGAAAAACAGACTCTGCAAAAATGTTGATATTTACAAACCAAATTTTCGTTATAACTTGGCTAAAAATTGTCACAGACTCTGCAAAAATGTTGATATTTACAAACGAAATTTTCGTTATAACTTGGCTAAAAATGGTCACATAGATGTAAGAATAACTGTTTTGAGCAGCTAATTGCCAGTGCTAACGATCCCCTATTACTTTTTGAAGGATTTAGGGAAATTAATTTTTGGATCAATTTTCGCATTTTTTGTAAGGAGGGGGGTCATCAAAATTTGCAATATATGGCCAAAAAATTTAATTTCCATTTTTGAACACAGTTTGATTGGAAATTTTATTACGAGCTTAGTGAGGTATGACATTCCATATTCAGACAATTATTTTTTATGTTGTGGCAAAATAAATGATTTTTTGATGACCGAAATTTGGAAAAAAAAATTTCTGCCAAAATGTTGATATTTACAAACCAAATTGTCGGTTATAACTTGGCTAAAAATTGTCACAGACTCTGCAAAAATGTTGATATTTACAAACGAAATTTTCGGTTATAACTTGGCTAAAAATGGTCACATAGATGTAAGAATAACTGTTTTGAGCAGCTAATTGCCAGGTGCTAACTGATCCCTATTACTTTTTGAAGGATTTAGGGAAATTAATTTTTGGATCAATTTTCGCATTTTTTGTAAGGAGGGGG
>NW_001845949.1:0-1716 GCF_000001215.4 Drosophila melanogaster
AGCTTGTAATAAAATTTCCAATCAAACTGTGTTCAAAAAATGGAAATTAAATTTTTTGGCCATATTTTGTAAATTTCGATGACTCCCCTCCTTACAAAAAATGCGAAAATTGATCGAAAAATTAATTTCCCTAAATCCTTCAAAAAGAAATAGCGATCGTTAGCACTGGTAATTAGCTGCTCAAAACAGTTATTCTTACATCTATGTGACAATTTTTAGCCAAGTTATAACGAAAATTTTGTTTGTAAATATCAACATTTTGGCACAATCTGTTTTTCCAAATTTCGGTCTTCAAATATGATTTATTTTGCCACAGCATTAAAGATAATTGTCTGAATATGGAATGTCATACCTCACTGAGCTCGTAATAAAATTTCCAATCAAACTGTGTTCAAAAATGGAAATTAAATTTTTGGCCATATTTTTCAAATTTTGATGACCACCCTCCTTCCAATAAATGCGAAAATTTATCCAAAAATTAATTTTCCTAAATCCTTCAAAAAGTAATGGGGATCGTTAGCACTGGTAATTAGCTGCTCAAAACAGTTGTTCTTACATCTATGTCACCATTTTTAGCCAAGTTATAACGAAAATTTCGTTTGTGAATATCAACATTTTTGCAGAGTCTGTTTTCCCAAATTTCGGACATCAAATAATCATTTATTTTGCCACAACATAAAAAATAATTGTCTGAATATGGAATGTCATACCTCACTGAGCTTGTAATAAAATTTCCAATCAAACTGTGTTCAAAAAATGGAAATTAAATTTTTTGGCCATATTTTGTAAATGTCGATGACTCCCCTCCTTACAAAAAATGCGAAAATTGATCGAAAAATTAATTTCCCTAAATCCTTAAAAAAAAAATAGCGATCGTTAGCACTGGTAATTAGCTGCTCAAAACAGTTGTTCTTACATCTATGTGACAATTTTAGCCAAGTTATAACGAAAATTTCGTTTGTAAATATCAACATTTTGGCAGAATCTGTTTTTCCACATTTCGGTCTTCAACTATCATTTATTTTGCCACAACATTAAAAATATTTGTCTGAATATGGAATGTCATACCTCACTGAGCTTGTAATAAAATTTCCAATCAAACTGTGTTCAAAAAATGGAAATTAAATTTTTTGGCCATATTTTGTAAATTTCGATGACTCCCCTCCTTACAAAAAATGCGAAAATTGTTCGAAAAATTAATTTCCCTATATCATTCAAAAAGTAATAGCGATCGTTAGCACTGGTAATTAGCTGCTCAAAACAGTTATTCTTACATCTATGTGACAATTTTTAGCCAAGCTATAACGAAAATTTCGTTTGTAAATATCAACATTTTGGCAGAGTCTGTTTTTCCAAATTTCGGTCATCAAATAATCATTTATGTTGCCAAAACATTAAAAATAATTGTCTGAATATGGAATGTCATACCTCACTGAGCTCGTAATAAAATTTCCAATCAAACTGTGTTCAAAAATGGAAATTAAATTTTTGGCCATATTTTTCAAATTTTGATGACCACCCTCCTTCCAATAAATGCGAAAATTTATCCAAAAATTAATTTTCCTAAATCCTTCAAAAAGTAATGGGGATCGTTAGCACTGGTAATTAGCTGCTCAAAACAGTTGTTCTTACATCTATGTCACCATTTTTAGCCAAGTTATAACGAAAATTTCGTTTGTGAATATCAACATTTTGGCAGAATCTGTTTTTCCACAT
>NW_001846099.1:0-1452 GCF_000001215.4 Drosophila melanogaster
AGGGGTCATCAAAATTCGCAAAATATGGCCAAAAAATTTAATTTCCATTTTTGAACACAGTTTGATTGGAAATTTTATTACCGAGCTCAGTGAGGTATGACATTCCATATTCAGACAATTATTTTTTATGTTGTGGCAAAATAAATGATTTTTTGATGACCGAAATTTGGAAAAACAGACTCTGCAAAAATGTTGATATTTACAAACGAAATTTTCGTTATAACTTGGCTAAAAATGGTCACATAGATGTACGAATATCTGTTTTGAGCAGCTAATTACCAGTGCTAACGATCCCTATTACTTTTTGAAGGATTTAGGAAATAAATTTTTGGATTAATTTTCGCATTTTTGTAAGGAGGGGGTCATCAAAATTTGCAAAATATGGCCAAAAAATTTAATTTCCATTTTTGAACACAGTTTGATTGGAAATTTTATTACGAGCTCAGTGAGGTATGACATTCCATATTCAGACAATTATTTTTTATGTTGTGGCAAAATAAATGATTTTTTGATGACCGAAATTTGGAAAAACAGACTCTGCAAAAATGTTGATATTTACAAACGAAATTTTCGTTATATCTTAGCTAAAAATGGTCACATAGATGTACGAATATCTGTTTTGAGCAGCTAATTACCAGTGCTAACGATCCCTATTACTTTTTGAAGGATTTAGGAAATAAATTTTTGGATTAATTTTCGCATTTTTGTAAGGAGGGGGTCATCAAAATTTGCAAAATATGGCCAAAAAATTTAATTTCCATTTTTGAACACAGTTTGATTGGAAATTTTATTACGAGCTCAGTGAGGTATGACATTCCATATTCAGACAATTATTTTTTATGTTGTGGCAAAATAAATGATTTTTTGATGACGGAAATTTGGAAAAACAGATTCTGCAAAAATGTTGATATTTACAAACGAAATTTTCGTTATAACTTGGCTAAAAATGGTCACATAGATGTACGAATATCTGTTTTGAGCAGCTAATTACCAGTGCTAACGATCCCTATCACTTTTTGAAGGATTTAGGAAATAAATTTTTGGATTAATTTTCCCATTTTTGTAAGGAGGGGGTCATCAAAATTTGCAAAATATGGCCAAAAAATTTAATTTCCATTTTTGAACACAGTTTGATTGGAAATTTTATTACGAGCTCAGTGAGGTATGACATTCCATATTCAGAAAATTATTTTTTATGTTGTGGCAAAATAAATGATTTTTTGATGACCGAAATTTGGAAAAACCGGCTCGCAAAAATGTTGATATTTACAAACGAAATTTTCCGTTATAACTTGGCTAGCAATGGTCACATAGATGTACAGAATATCTGTTTTGAGCAGCTAAATATCAGTGCTAATGATCCCTATTACTTTTTGAAGGATTTAGGGAAATTAATTTTTGGATCAATTTTCGCATTTTTTGTAAGGAGGGGGGTCATCAATTGATCCCAAA
>NW_001846370.1:0-1252 GCF_000001215.4 Drosophila melanogaster
CAAATTTTGATGACCCCCCTCCTTACAGAAAATGCGAAAATTGATCCAAAAATTAGTTTCCTAAATCCTTCAAAAAGTAATAGGGATCGTTAGCACTGGTAATTAGCTGCTCAAAACAGGTATTCTTACATCTATGTGACCATTTTTAGCCAAGTTATAACGAAAATTTGGTTTGTAAATATCAACATTTTTGCAGAGTCTTTTTTTTCCAAATTTCGGTCATCAAATAATCATTTATTTTGCCACAAGATTAAAAATAATTGTCAGAATATGGAATGTCATACCTCACTGAGCTCGTAATAAAATTTCCAATTAAACTGTGTTCAAAAATGGAAATTAAATTTTTTGGCCATATTTTGCAAATTTTGATGACCCCCCTCCTTACAAAAAATGCGAAAATTGATCCAAAAATTAATTTCCTAAATCCTTCAAAAAGTAATAGGGATCGTTAGCACTGGTAATTAGCTGCTCAAAACAGTTATTCTTACATCTATGTGACCATTTTTAGCCAAGTTATAACGAAAATTTCGTTTGTAAATATCAACATTTTTGCAGAGTCTGTTTTTCCAAATTTCGGTCATCAAATAATCATTTATTTTGCCACAACATACAAAAAAAAATTGTCTGAATATGGAATGCCATACCTCACTGAGCTCGTAATAAAATTTCCAATCAAACTGTGTTCAAAAATGGAAATGAAATTTTTTGGCCATATTTTACAAATTTTGATGACCCCCCTCCTTACAGAAAATGTGAAAATTGATCCAAAAATTAGTTTCCTAAATCCTTCAAAAAGTAATAGGGATCGTTAGCACTGGTAATTAGCTGCTCAAAACAGTTATTCTTACATCTATGTGACCATTTTTAGCCAAGTTATAACGAAAATTTGGTTTGTAAATAACAACATTTTTGCAGAGTCTTTTTTTTCCAAATTTCGGTCATCAAATAATCATTTATTTTGCCACAACATTAAAAATAATTGTCAGAATATGGAATGTCATACCTCACTGAGCTCGTAATAAAATTTCCAATCAAACTGTGTTCAAAAATGGAAATTACATTTTTTGGCCATATTTTGCAAATTTTGATGACCCTCCTCCTTACAAAAAATGCGAAAATTGATCCAAAAACTAATTTCCCTTAATCCTTCAAAAAGTAATAGGGATCGTTAGCACTGGTAATTAGCTGCTCAAAACAGTTATTCTTACATCTATGTGACCATTTTTAGCCAAGTTATAACGAAAATTTCATT
>NW_001846047.1:0-1525 GCF_000001215.4 Drosophila melanogaster
TTTGATTGGAAATTTTATTACGAGCTCAGTGAGGTATGACATTCCATAGTCAGACAATTATTTTTTATGTTGTGGCAAAATAAATGATTTTTTGATGACCGAAATTTGAAAAAACAGACTCTTCAAAAATGTTGATATTTACAAACGAAATTTTCGTTATAACTTAGCTAAAAATGGTCACATAGATGTACCGAATATCTGTTTTGAGCAGCTAATTACCAGTGCTAACGATCCCTATTACTTTTTGAAGGATTTAGGAAATTAATTTTTGGATCAATTTTCGCATTTTTTGTAAGGAGGGGGGTCATCAAAATTTGCAAAATATGGCCAAAAAATTTAATTTCCATTTTTGAACACAGTTTGATTGGAAATTTTATTACGAGCTCAGTGGTATGACATTCCATATTCAGACAATTATTTTTTATGTTGTGGCAAAATAAATGATTATTTGATGACCGAAATTTGGAAAATCAGATTCTGCCAAAGAAATGATATTTACAAATGAAATTTTCGTCATAACTTGGTTAAAAATGGTCACATAGATGTACGAATATCTGTTTTGAGCAGCTAATTACCAGTGCTAACGATCCCTATTACTTCTTGAAGGATTTAGGGAAACTAATTTTTGAATAAATTTTTGCATTTTTTGTAAGGAGGGGGGTCATCAAAATTTGCCAAATATGGCCAAAAAATTTAGTTTCCATTTTTGAACACAGTTTGATTGGAAATTTTATTACGAGCTCAGTGAGGTATGACATTCCATATTCAGACAATTATTTTTTATGTTGTGGCAAAATAAATGATTTTTTGATGACCGAAATTTGAAAAAACAGACTCTGCAAAAATGTTGATATTTACAAACGAAATTTTCGTTATAACTTAGCTAAAAATGGTCACATAGATGTACGAATATCTGTTTTGAGCAGCTAATTACCAGTGCTAACGATCCCTATTACTTTTTGAAGGATTTAGGGAAATTAATTTTTGAATCAATTTTTGTATTTTTTGTAAGGAGGGGGTCATCAAAATTTGCCAAATATGGCCAAAAAATTTAATTTCCATTTTTGAACACAGTTTGATTGGAAATTTTATTACGAGCTCAGTGAGGTATGACATTCCATATTCAGACAATTATTTTTTATATTGTGGCAAAAAAAATGATTTTTTGATGACCGAAATTTGGAAAAACAGACTCTGCAAAAATGTTGATATTTACAAACGAAATTTTCATTATAACTTAGCTAAAAATG
Organism: Drosophila melanogaster; assembly: GCF_000001215.4. Taxonomy (NCBI): domain Eukaryota; kingdom Metazoa; phylum Arthropoda; class Insecta; order Diptera; family Drosophilidae; genus Drosophila; species Drosophila melanogaster. The sequence continues at coordinate 1,251 of NW_001846047.1, forward strand.
GTCACATAGATGTACGAATATCTGTTTTGAGCAGCTAATTACCAGTGCTAACGATCCCTATTACTTTTTGAAGGATTTAGGAAATTAATTTTGGGATCAATTTTCGCATTTTTTGTAAGGAGGGGGGTCTTCAAAATTTGCAAAATATGGCCAAAAAATTTAATTTCCATTTTTGAACACAGTTTGATTGGAAATTTTATTACGAGCTCAGTGAGGTATGACATTCCATATTCAGACAATTATTTTTTATGTTGGGGCAAAATAAATGATTTTTT
>NW_001846052.1:0-1519 GCF_000001215.4 Drosophila melanogaster
TCTGCAAAAATGTTGATATTTACAAACGAAATTTTCGTTATAACTTGGCTAAAGGTGGGCACATAGATGTACTGAATATCTGTTTTGAGCAGCTAATTACCAGTGCTAACGATCCCTATTACTTTTTGAAGGATTTAGGGAAAGTAATTTTTGGATCAATTTTTGTATTTTTTGTAAGGAGGGGGTCATCAAAATTTGCCAAATATGGCCAAAAAATTTAATTTCCATTTTTGAACACAGTTTCATTGGAAATTTTATTACGAGCTTAGTGAGGTATGACATTCCATATTCAGACAATTATTTTTTATGTTGTGGCAAAATAAATGATTTTTTGATGACCGAAATTTGGAAAAACAGATTCTGCCAAAGAAATTACAAACGAAATTTTCGTCATAACTTGGTTAAAAATGGTCACATAGATGTAAGAATAACTGTTTTGAGCAGCTAATTATCAGTGCTAACGATCCCTATTACTTTTTGAAGGATTTAGGGAAATTAATTTTTGGATCAATTTTCGCATTTTTTGTAAGGAGGGGGGCCATCAAAATTTGCCAAATATGGCCAAAAAATTTAATTTCCATTTTTGAACACAGTTTGATTGGATATTTTATTACGAGCTCAGTGAGGTATGACATTCCATATTCAGACAATTATTTTTTATGTTGTGGCAAAATAAATGATTTTTTTAAGACCGAAATTTGGAAAAACAGACTCTGCAAAAATGTTGATATTTACAAACGAAATTTTCGTTGTAACTTGGCTAAAAATGGTCACATAGATGTACGAATATCTGTTTTGAGCAGCCAATTACCAGTGTTAACGATCCCTATTACTTTTTGAAGGATTTAGGAAATTAATTTTTGGATCAATTTTCGCATTTTTTGTAAGGAGGTAAGGGGGTCATCAAAATTTGCGAAATATGGCCAAAAAATTTAATTTCCATTTTTGAACACAGTTTGATTGGAAATTTTATTACGAGCTCGGTGAGGTATGACATTCCATATTCAGACAATTATTTTTTATGTTGTGGCAAAATAAATGATTTTTTGATGACCGAAATTTGGAATAACAGACTCTGCAAAAATGTTGATATTTACAAACGAAATTTTCGTTATAACTTGGGTAAAAATGGTCACATAGATGTACGAATATCTGTTTTGAGCAGCTAATTACCAGTTCTAACGATCCCTATTACTTTTTGAAGGATTTAGGAAATTCATTTTTGGATCAATTTTCGCAATTTTTGTAAGGAGGTAAGGGGGTCATCAAAATTTGCGAAATATGGCCAAAAAATTTAATTTCCATTTTTGAACACAGTTTGATTGGAAATTTTATTACGAGCTCGGTGAGGTATGACATTCCATATTCAGACACTTATTTTTTATGTTGTGGCAAAATAAATGATTTTTTGATGACCGAAATTTGGAATAACAGACTCTGCAAAAATGTTGATATTTACAAACGAAATTTTCGTTATAACTTGGGTAAAAATGGTCACATAGATGTACGAATATCTGTT
>NW_001845861.1:0-1891 GCF_000001215.4 Drosophila melanogaster
TTTCGGTCATCAAAAAATCATTTATTTTGCCACAACATAAAAAATAATTGTCTGAATATGGAATGTCATACCTCACTGAGCTCGTAATAAAATTTCCAATCAAACTGTGTTCAAAAATGGAAATTAAATTTTTTGGCCATATTTTGCAAATTTTGATGACCCCCCTCCTTACAAAAAATGCGAAAATTGATCAAAAAATTAATTTCCTAAATCCTTCAAAAAGTAATAGGGATCGTTAGCACTGGTAATTAGCTGCTCAAAACAGATATTCATACATCTATGTGACCATTTTTAGCTAAGTTATAACGAAAATTTCGTTTGTAAATATCAACATTTTTGCAGAGTCTGTTTTTTCAAATTTCGGTCATCAAAAAATCATTTATTTTGCCACAACATAAAAAATAATTGTCTGAATATGGAATGTCATACCTCATTGAGCTCGTAATAAAATTTCCAATCAAACTGTGTTCAAAAATGGAAATTAAATTTTTTGGCCATATTTGGCAAATTTTGATGACCCCCCTCCTTACAAAAAATGCAAAAATTGATCCAAAAATTAATTTCCCTAAATCCTTCAAAAAGTAATAGGGATCGTTAGCACTGATAATTTGCTGCTCAAAACAGTTATTCTTACATCTATGTGACCATTTTTACCCAAGTTATGACGAAAATTTCGTTTGTAAATATCATTTTTTTGGCAGAATCTGTTTTTCCAAATTTCGGTCATCAAATAATCATTTATTTTGCCACAACATAAAAAATAATTGTCTGAATATGGAATGTTATACCTCACTGATCTCGTAATAAAATTTCCAATCAAACTGTGTTCAAAAATGTAAATTACATTTTTTGGCCATATTTTGCAAATTTTGATGACCCCCCTCCTTACATAAAATGCGAAAATTGATCCAAAAATTAATTTCCCTAAATCCTTCAAAAAGTAATAGGGATCATTAGCACTGGTAATTTGCTGCTCAAAACAGTTATTCTTACATCTATGTGACCATTTTTAGCTAAGTTATAACGAAAATTTCGTTTGTAAATATCAACATTTTTGCAGAGTCTGTTTTTCCAAATTTCGGTCATCAAAAAATCATTTATTTTGCCACAACATAAAAAATAATTGTCTGAATATGGAATGTCATACCTCACTGAGCTCGTAATAAAATTTCCAATCAAACTGTGTTCAAAAATGGAAATAAAATTTTTTGGCCATATTTGGCAAATTTTGATGACCCCCCTCCTTACAAAAAATACAAAAATTGATCCAAAAATTAATTTCCCTAAATCCTTCAAAAAGTAATAGGGATCGTTAGCACTGATAATTTGCTGCTCAAAACAGTTATTCTTACATCTATGTGACCATTTTTAACCAAGTTATGACGAAAATTTCGTTTGTAAATATCATTTCTGTGGCAGAATCTGTTTTTCCAAATTTCGGTCATCAAAAAATCATTTATTTTGCCACAACATAAAAAATAATTGTCTGAATATGGAATGTCATACCTCACTGAGCTCGTAATAAAATTTCCAATCAAACTGTGTTCAAAAATGGAAATTAAATTTTTTGGCCATATTTTGCAAATTTTGATGACCCCTCTCCTTACAAAAAATGCGAAAATTGATCCAAAAATTAATTTCCTAAATCCTTCAAAAAGTAATAGGGATCGTTAGCACTGCTAATTAGCTGCTCAAAACAGATATTCATACATCTATGTGACCATTTTTAGCTAAGTTATAACGGAAAATTTCGTTTGTAAATATCAACATTTTTGCAGAGTCTGTTTTTTCAAATTTCGGTCATCAAAAAATCATTTACTTTGCCACAACATAAAAAATAATTGTCTGAATATGGAATGTCACACCTCATTGAGCTCTGTAATAAAATTTC
>NW_001845766.1:0-2035 GCF_000001215.4 Drosophila melanogaster
ATGACCGAAATTTGGAAAAACAGACTCTGCAAAAATGTAGATATTTACAAACGAAATTTTCGTTATAACTTGGCTAAAAATGGTCACATAGATGTAAGAATAACTGTTTTGAGCAACTAATTACCAGTGCTAACGATCCCTATTACTTTTTGAAGGATTTAGGAAATTAATTTTTGGATCAATTTTCGCATTTTTTTGAAAGGAGGGGGGTCATCAAAATTTGCAAAATATGGCCCAAAAATTTAATTTCCATTTTTGAACACAGTTTGATTGGAAATTTTATTACGAGCTCAAAGAGGTATGACATTCCATGTTCAGACAATTATTTTTTATGTTGTGGCAAAATAAATGATTATTTGATGACCGAAATTTGGAAAAACAGACTCTGCAAAAATGTAGATATTTACAAACGAAATTTTCGTTATAACTTGGCTAAAAATGGTCACATAGATGTAAGAATAACTGTTTTGAGCAGCTAATTACCAGTGCTAACGATCCCTATTACTTTTTGAAGGATTTAGGAAATTAATTTTTGGATCAATTTTCGCATTTTTTGTAAGGAGGGTGGTCATCAAAATTTGCAAAATAATGCCAAAAAATTTAGTTTCCATTTTTGAAAACAGTTTGATTGGAAATTTTATTACGAGCTCAGTGAGGTATGACATTCCATATTCAGACAATTATTTTGTATGTTGTGGCAAAATAAATGATTATTTGATGACCGAAATTTGGAAAAACAGATTCTGCCAAAGAAATGATATTTACAAACGAAATTTTCGTCATAACTTGGCTAAAAATTGTCACATAGATGTAACAATATCTGTTTTGAGCAGCTAATTACCAGTGCTAACGATCTCTATTACTTTTTGAAGGATTTAGGAAATTAATTTTTGGATCAATTTTCGCATTTTTTGTAAGGAGGGTGGTCATCAAAATTTGCAAAAATATGGCCAAAAAATTTAATTTCCATTTTTGAACACAGTTTGATTGGAAATTTTATTACGAGCTCAGTGAGGTATGACATTCCATATTCAGACAATTATTTTTTATGTTGTGGCAAAATAAATGATTTTTTGATGACCGAAATTTGGAAAAACAGACTCTGCAAAAATGTTGATATTTACAAACGAAATTTTCGTTATAACTTGGCTAGCAATGGTCACATAGATGTACGAATATCTGTTTTGAGCAGCTAATAACCAGTGCTAACGATCCCTATTACTTTTTGAAGGATTTAGGAAATTAATTTTTGGACCAATTTTCGCATTTTTTGTAAGGATGGGGTCATCAAAATTTGCAAAATATGGCCAAAAAATTTAATTTCTATTTTTGAACACAGTTTGATTGGAAATTTTATTACGAGCTCAGTGAGGTATGACATTCCATATTCAGACAATTATATTTTATGTTGTGGCAAAATAAATAATTTTTTGATGACCGAAATTTGGAAAAACAGACTCTGCAAAAATGTTGATATTTACAAACGAAATTTTCGTTATAACTTGGCTAAGACAATTATTTTTTATGTTGTATCAAAATAAATGATTATTTGATTACCGAAATTTGGAAAAACAGATTCTGCCAAAATGTTGATATTTACAAACCAAATTTTCGTTATAACTTGGCTAAAAATGGTCACATAGATGTACGAATATCTGTTTTGAGCAGCTAATTACCAGTGCTAACGATCCCTATTACATTTTGAAGGATTTAGGGAAATTAATTTTTGGATCAATTTTCGCATTTTTTGTAAGGAGGGGGGGTCATCAAAATTTGCCAAATATGGCCAAAAAATTTAATTTCCATTTTTGAACACAGTTTGATTGGAAATTTTATTACGAGCTCAGTGAGGTATGACATTCCATATTCAGACAATTATTTTTTATGTTGTGGCAAAATAAATGATTTTTTGATGACCGAAATTTGGAAAAACAGACTCTGCAAAAATGTAGATATTTACAAACGAAATTTTCGTTATAACTTGGCTAAAAATGGTCACATAGATGTAAGAATAACTGTTTTGAGCAGCTAATTA
>NW_001846980.1:0-1074 GCF_000001215.4 Drosophila melanogaster
TTTATTTTACTTTTGATTCCATGGAATCATTTTGTTATATTTTTATTTTGGTAAATTGTTTTTATTTGTATAATTACAAATGTTTATTAACGGTAAGGATATTATACAATAATGATCCTTCCGCAGGTTCACCTACGGAAACCTTGTTACGACTTTTACTTCCTCTAAATAATCAAGTTCGGTCAAGTTTTGCGAAACAACCGTAACACGCAAGGCGTCACAGTGATCACGTCCGGAGACCTCACTAAATAATTCAATCGGTAGTAGCGACGGGCGGTGTGTACAAAGGGCAGGGACGTCAATGCGAGTTAATGACTCACACTTACTGGGAATTCCAAGTTCATGTGAACAGTTTCAGTTCACAATCCCAAGCATGAAAGTGGTTCAGCGGTTTACCCGGACCTCTCGGTCTAGGAAATACACGTTGATACTTTCATTGTAGCGCGCGTGCAGCCCAGGACATCTAAGGGCATCACAGACCTGTTATTATTAGTTAGCTTGCCCCTCGGCATGACGAGAGAGTTTGCTAAGCCACATGGGGGACACTGCATTCGCGTCGAGGCCCAGGATTGTGGGGGTTCTGCTGGCCTGCAGCAGGACCGCATCCATGTACCGGAGGTACGGTTCCAGAGGTGCATCGAACTGGCAGTATGCGGCGCAAAGGAAGATTGAGCCAAAACTCCCTTTAACTACCAGACATACGCCATAATCTGTGGTGAGAGTTTCCACTGGCATACAGATGGCTTCCTGATGATCCACTAGGATGGCTGCCTTCCCTCGCCGGTCGGTGAAAACCCTCATTCCTTCAGGCAGCACATCCATTTCATCCCCGCCAAGATACGGCTCCTGCACCAGAGCAAACATTGACTCCGATCTCCTGAGTCGGACTCCGAGCTCGATGGTCGCAGCTCTGCCTCGGCCACAGTTCGCTTGGATGAAGCTAAACATTAGTGTCTAGCTTGCACCCTCGCTAACAACGCTCCGTATATCGGGCAAGCATTCGAGAGCATATAATGCCCCGAAGGTTGCCCTCTGTGACGGCAGTTCCGGCAGTCCACCGGGTTTTGGCACTTT
>NW_001847090.1:0-1048 GCF_000001215.4 Drosophila melanogaster
TTGGGTTATTGACCGCTCGATGTCTGCGTTTGGGATTGTCGGTGAGACGTAGGAGAAGTACGCGTTGTTGCGTTGAATTGAGAGCCGGCGTTCGTCATGCTCGCGCTGACGCTGTGCGCGAGTATCGTTCTGACTCATAGTTTTATTATTTAAGATAACAAATCACTATATATTTAAGCGATCTTGCATCGCATAGAGCGTCTCTTTCGCTTTCGCTCAAAACAACCGATTTTGTGCGGAGCTCGATAAAAACGTCTTCACACGTCGGCGATCGAAATGCTTCAGTGGTCGGCAACTGACGGTGCCACTGTAAACGTGACGCTAGAGGTAGACGACCGGGCGATGGCGAAACTTGATGTAGGACGTGTTTACATTAAGTGGTTTTCGTTTCGATGCCGATCACAGGTCCGCACCTATGCCTGCCACAGATGCGTGGGTTTCGACCACAAGGTCAGTGAATGCAGGCAAAAGGACAGTGTTTGCCGCCAGTGCGGGCAACAAGGCCACACCAAAGTTTTGGCAAAGTGCCAAAACCCGGTGGACTGCCGGAACTGCCGTCACAGGGGGCAACCTTCGGGGCATTATATGCTCTCGAATGCTTGCCCGATATACGGAGCGTTGCTAGCGAGGGTGCAAGCTAGACATTAATGTTTAGCTTCATCCAAGCGAACTGTGGCCGAGGCAGAGCTGCGACCATCGAGCTCGGAGTCCGACTCAGGAGATCGGAGTTAATGTTTGCTCTTCGATAGCGAAATGACTCTGGCCCAGTTTAAAAAGTCGGTGCACCTGGTGACCAAGGCGTGGTCGGCAACTGACGGTGCCACTGTAAACGTGACGCTAGAGGTAGACGACCGGGCAATGGCGAAACTTGATGTAGGACGTGTTTACATTAAGTGGTTTTCGTTCTGATGCCGATCACAGGTCCGCACCTATGCCTGCCACAGATGCGTGGGTTTCGACCACAAGGTCAGTGAATGCAGGCAAAAGGACAGTGTTTGCCCGCCAGTGCGGGCAACAAGGCCACACCGCGGGAAAGTGCCAAAACCCG
>NW_001847134.1:0-1040 GCF_000001215.4 Drosophila melanogaster
AAAATGTACCAGGTATAGATGTAATAGATTTGGTTTCCGAGCTCAGAACCTCTGCTCTGTTTGAATCTGTTTATTCGAATGATCAAAGTGTGCTGAAGTTGGGTTCAGCTAACCCGCACATACATTGCTTATATCTATGTATTCTTACTTACATTTATACATATACATATGCATGCAGAAGGCATTGACCACTTGAGCTGCAAAGTGCATGCTCAGCATTCCCACGCTCCGCGATCGGCTTATGTATAAGCGTTAGATCGTATTACTGGGGCGCTGGAGTGCTTACGTAGTTTTTGGTGGTCTTTTTGTATATTTGTATATTTATATTTATTATGACAAAGTGTCACAATGTATTGACGCTATGTTATACCCAATCATCTATTGTATTCTTAGGGTAGATTAGTCCAATATGCTACACAAGTTATGACGAAAATTTCGTTTGTAAATATCATTACTTTGGCAGAATCTGTTTTTCCAAATTTCGGTCATCAAATAATCATTTATTTTGCCACAACATTAAAAATAATTGTCAGAATATGGAATGATATACTTCACTGAGATCGTAATAAAATTTCCAATCAAACTGTGTTCAAAAATGGAAATTAAATTTTTTGGCCATATTTTGCAAATTTTGATGACCCCCCTTCTTACAAAAAATGCGAAAATTGATCCAAAAATTAATTTCCCTAAATCCTTCAAAAAGTAATAGGGATCGTTAGCACTGGTAATTAGCTGCTCAAAACAGTTATTCTTACATCTATGTGACCATTTTTAGCCAAGTTATAACGAAAATTTCGTTTGTAAATATCTACATTTTTGCAGAGTCTGTTTTTCCAAATTTCGGTCATCAAATAATCATTTATTTTGCCACAACATAAAAAATAATTGTCTGAATATGGAATGTCATACCTCACTGAGCTCGTAATAAAATTTTCAACCAAACTGTGTTCAAAAATGGAAATTAAATTTTTTGGCATTATTTTGCAAATTTTGATGACCACCCTCCTTACAAAAAATGCGAAAATTGATTCAAAAATTAT
>NW_001845390.1:0-2904 GCF_000001215.4 Drosophila melanogaster
CCTTAAAAAGTATAGGGATCGTTAGCACTGGTAATTAGCTGCTCAAAACAGTTATTCTTACATCTATGTGACCATTTTTAGCCAAGTTATAACGAAAATTTCGTTTGTAAATATCTACATTTTTGCAGAGTCTGTTTTTCCAAATTTCGGTCAACAAATAATCATTTATTTTGCCACAACATTAAAAATAATTGTCAGAATATGGAATGTCATACTTCACTGAGCTCGTAATAAAATTTCCAATCAAACTGTGTTCAAAAATGGAAATTAGATTTTTTGGCCATATTTTGAAAATTTTGATGACCCTCCTCCTTAAAAAAAATGCGACAATTGATCCAAAAATTAATTTCCCTAAATCCTTCAAAAAGTAATAGGGATCGTTAGCACTGGTAATTAGCTGCTCAAAACAGTTATTCTTACATCTATGTGACCATTTTTAACCAAGTTATGACGAAAATTTCGTTTGTAAATATCATTACTTTGGCAGAATCTGTTTTTCCAAATTTCGGTCATCAAATAATCATTTATTTTGCTACAACATTAAAAATAATTGTCAGAATATGAAATGTCATACTTCACTGAGCTCGTAATAAAATGTCCTATCAAACTGTGTTCAAAAATGGAAATTAAATTTTTTGGCATTATTTTTCAAATTTTGCTGACCACCCTCCTTACAAAAAATGCGAAAACTGATCCAAAAATTAATTTCCCTAAATCCTTCAAAAAGTATAAGGGATCGTTAGCAATGGTAATTAGCTGCTCAAAACAGTTATTCTTACATCTATGTGACCATTTTTAGCCAAGTTATGACGAAAATTTCGTTTGTAAATATCAACATTTTTGCAGAGTCTGTTTTTCCAAATTTCGGTCATCAAATAATCATTTATTTTGCCACAACATTAAAAATAATTGTCAGAATATGGAATGTCATACCTCAAATATAACAAAATGATTCCATGGAATCAAAAGTTAAAATCAAAATAAAACGAAGATGGGTTTTATTTATATAGTTAGTGTGGGGCTTGGCAACCTCATAAAAAGATTTTAACATTTCTAATGTATGTTGTGCGTATTTGTGGCGAGTACTTACAACAACGGCGTTTCCTATAAAAATAATGTTTCGAACATGAAAATCGAAGAAACAAAATTCGAAAGTGGAAGTCGAATCAAAATAAAATAATTTCGAATGTGTGGTAATCATCGAAATAAGTGTTAATATAATTGGTAGATATTAACTAATTTTTAAAATTTGTGTATATTTATTACTATGCACGCGTTGCGAATATGTATTGTTCATCTTAGTTATGGGCATACGTTGGCTAATGCAACAACCTGAAATAAACAATGTTGTACCTGGCATCCATCAGGTTAATGTTTTATATAAATTGGAGTATGTGTCACCCAAAATAGCAAACCCCATAACCAACCAGATTATTATGATACATAATGCTTATATGAAACTAAGACATTTCGCAACATTTATTTTAGGTATATAAATACATTTATTGAAGGAATTGATATATGCCAGTAAAATGGTGTATTTTTAATTTCTTTCAATAAAAACATAATTGACATTATATAAAAATGAATTATAAAACTCTAAGCGGTGGATCACTCGGCTCATGGGTCGATGAAGAACGCAGCAAACTGTGCGTCATCGTGTGAACTGCAGGACACATGAACATCGACATTTTGAACGCATATCGCAGTCCATGCTGTTATGTACTTTAATTAATTTTATAGTGCTGCTTGGACTACATATGGTTGAGGGTTGTAAGACTATGCTAATTAAGTTGCTTATAAATTTTTATAAGCATATGGTATATTATTGGATAAATATAATAATTTTTATTCATAATATTAAAAAATAAATTAAAAACATTATCTCACATTTGAATGTGAAAAACGAAGAGAAATATTTTCTTTTTCAATCAAATAATACTGAGAAATGTCTAGCATAAAAAATTGAAATATTTTTCATCTAGAATTGTCTCTTATTAATGATTCGGAAATAGAAAAATCTTGGTTATGTTATTATTCTTCGTTGGTTCGTTAAAAATGGATAAATAAAAACTTTGCATACAAGAATTAATAAAAATGTTATAACGAATTTAATTAAATGTTTTATCATTATATATAAAGAATTTATGGCAAGATAAAGTTATATACAACCTCAACTCATATGGGACTACCCCCTGAATTTAAGCATATTAATTAGGGGAGCAAAAGAAACTAACAAGGACTTAGTAGCGGCGAGCGAAAAGAAAACAGTTCAGCACTAAGTCACTTTGTCTATATGGCAAATGTGAGATGCAGTGTATGGAGCGTCAATATTCTAGTATGAGAAATTAACGATTTAAGTCCTTCTTAAATGAGGCCATTTACCCATAGAGGGTGCCAGGCCCGTATAACGTTAATGATTACTAGATGATGTTTCCAAAGAGTCGTGTTGCTTGATAGTGCAGCACTAAGTGGGTGGTAAACTCCATCTAAAACTAAATATAACCATGAGACCGATAGTAAACAAGTACCGTGAGGGAAAGTTGAAAAGAACTCTGAATAGAGAGTTAAACAGTACGTGAAACTGCTTAGAGGTTAAGCCCGATGAACCTGAATATCCGTTATGGAAAATTCATCATTAAAATTGTAATATTTAAATAATATTATGAGAATAGTGTGCATTTTTTCCATATAAGGACATTGTAATCTATTAGCATATACCAAATTTATCATAAAATATAACTTATAGTTTATTCCAATTAAATTGCTTGCATTTTAACACAGAATAAATGTTATTAATTTGATAAAGTGCTGATAGATTTATATGATTACAGTGCGTTAATTTTTCGGAATTATATAATGGCATAATTATCATTGATTTTTGTGTTTATTATATGCACTTGT
>NW_001846862.1:0-1107 GCF_000001215.4 Drosophila melanogaster
ATCTACATTTTTGCAGAGTCTGTTTTTCCAAATTTCGGTCAACAAATAATCATTTATTTTGCCACAGCATAAAAAATTATTGTCTGAATATGGAATGTCATACCTCACTGAGCTCGTTATAAAATTTCCAATCAAACTGTGTTCAAAAATGGAAATTAACTTTTTTGGCCATATTTTGCAAATTTTGATGACCCCCCTCCTTACAGAAAATGCGAAAATTGATCCAAAAATTAGTTTCCTAAATCCTTCAAAAAGTAAAAGGGATCAGTTAGCGCTGGTAATTAGCTGCTTAAAACAGTTATTCTTACATCTATGTGACCATTTTTAGCCAAGTTATAACGAAAATTTCGTTTGTAAATATCAACATTTTTGCAGAGTCTGTTTTACCAAATTTCGGTCATCAAATAATCAATTATTTTGCCACAACATAAAAAATAATTGTCTGAATATGGAATGTCATACCTCACTGAGCTCGTAATAAAATTTCCAATCAAACTGTGATCAAAAATGGAAATTAAATTTTTTGGCCATATTTTGCAAATTTTGATGACCACCCTCCTTACAAAAAATGCGAAAATTGATCCAAAAATTAATTTCCTAAATCGTTCAAAAAGTAATAGGAATCGTTAGCACTGGTAATTAGCTACTCAAAACAGTTATTCTTACATCTATGTGACCATTTTTGCCAAGTTATAACGAAAATTTCGTTTGTAAATATCTACATTTTTGCAGAGTCTGTTTTTCCAAATTTCGGTCATCAAATAATCATTTATTTTGCCACAACATTAAAAATAATTGTCAGAATATGGAATGTCATACTTCACTGAGCTCGTAATAAAATTTCCAATCAAACTGTGTTCAAAAATGGAAATTAAATTTTTTGGCATTATTTTGCAAATTTTGATGACCACCCTCCTTAAAAAAATGCGAAAACTGATCCAAAAATTAATTTCCCTAAATCCTTCAAAAAGTATAGGGATCGTTAGCGCTGGTAATTAGCTGCTCAAAACAGTTATTCTTACATCTATGTGACCATTTTTAGCCCAGGTTATAACGAAAATTTCGTTTGTAAATATCAACATTTTTGCAGAGTCTGTTTTTCCAAAA
>NW_001845979.1:0-1645 GCF_000001215.4 Drosophila melanogaster
AAATTTGCAAAATATAGCCAAAAAATTTAATTTCCATTTTTGAACACAGTTTGATTGGAAATTTTATTACGAGCTCAGTGAAGTATAACATTCCATATTCTGACAATTATTTTTAATGTTGTGGCAAAATAAATGATTATTTGATGACCGAAATTTGGAAAAACAGATTCTGCCAAAATGTTGATAATTACAAACGAAATTTTCGTTATAACTTGGCTAAAAATGGTCACATAGATGTAAGAATAACTGTTTTGAGCAGCTAATTAGCAGTGCAAACGATCCCTATTACTTTTTGAAGGATGTAGGGAAATTAATTTTTGGATCAATTTTCGCATTTTTTGTAAGGAGGGTGGTCATCAAAATTTGAAAAATAAGGCCAAAAAATTTAATTTCCATTTTTGAACACAGTTTGATTGGAAATTTTATTACGAGCTCAGTGAAGTATGACATTCCATATTCTGACAATTATTTTTAATGTTGTGGCAAAATAAATGATTATTTGATGACCGAAATTTGGAAAAACAGACTCTGCAAAAATGTAGATATTTACAAACGAAATTTTCGTTATAACTTGGCTAAAAATGGTCACATAGATGTAAGAATAACTGTTTTGAGCAGCTAATTACCAGTACTAACGATCCCTATTACGTTTTGAAGGATTTAGGGAAATTAATTTTTGCATTTTTTGTAAGGATGGGGGTCATCAAAATTTGCAAAATAATGCCAAAAAATTTAATTTCCATTTTTGAACACAGTTTGATTGGAAATTTTATTACGAGCTCAGTGAGGTATGACATTCCATATTCAGACAATTATTTTTTATGTTGTGGCAAAATAAATGATTATTTGATGACCGATATTTGGAAAAACAGACTCTGCAAAAATGTAGATATTTACAAACGAAATTTTCGTTAAAACTTGGCTAAAAATGGTCACATAGATGTAAGAATAACTGTTTTGAGCAGCTAATTACCAGTGCAAACGATCCCTATTACTTTTTGAAGGATGTAGGGAAATTAATTTTTGGATCAATTTTCGCATTTTTTGTAAAGAGGGTGGTCATCAAAATTTGAAAAATATGGCCAAAAAATTTAATTTCCATTTTTGAACACAGTTTGATTGGAAATTTTATTACGAGCTCAGTGAGGTATGACATTCCATATTCAGACAATTATTTTTTATGTTGTGGCAAAATAAATGATTATTTGAGGACCGAAATTTGGAAAAACAGATTCTGCCAAAGAAATGATATTTACAAACGAAATTTTCGTTATAACTTGGCTAAAAATGGTCACATAGATGTAGGAATAACTGTTTTGAGCAACTAATTACCAATGCAAACGATCCGTATTACTTTTTGAAGGATTTAGGGAAATTAATTTTTGGATCAATTTTCGCATTTTTTGTAAGGAGGGTGGTCATCAAAATTTGCAAAATAATGCCAAAAAATTTAATTTCCATTTTTGAACACAGTTTGATTGGAGATTTTATTACGAGCTCAGTGAGGTATGACATTCCATATTCAGACAATTATTTTTTATGTTGTGGCAAAATAAATGATTATTTGATGACCGAAATTTGGAAAAACAGATTCTGCCAAAATGTTGATAATTACAAACGAAATTTTCGTTATAACTTGGCTAAA
>NW_001845887.1:0-1842 GCF_000001215.4 Drosophila melanogaster
AATTTTTGGATCAATTTTCGCATTTTTTGTAAGAAGGGGGGTCATCAAAATTTGCAAAATATGGCCAAAAAATTTCATTTCCATTTTTGAACACAGTTTGATTGGAAATTTTATTACGATCTCAGTGAAGTATAACATTCCATATTCTGACAATTATTTTTAATGTTGTGGCAAAATAAATGATTATTTGATGACCGAAATTTGGAAAAACAGATTCTGCAAAAATGTTGATATTTACAAACGAAATTTTCTTTATAACTTGGCTAAAAATGGTCACATAGATGTAAGAATAACTGTTTTGAGCAGCTAATTACCATTGCTAACGATCCCTATTACTTTTTGAAGGATTTAGGGAAATTAATTTTTGGATCAGTTTTCGCATTTTTTGTAAGGGGGGTCATCAAAATTTGCAAAATAATGCCAAAAAATTTAATTTCCATTTTTGAACACAGTTTGATTGGAAGTTTTATTACGAACTCAGTGAGGTATGACATTCCATATTCAGACAATTATTTTTAATGTTGTGGCAAAATAAATGATTATTTGATGACCGAAATTTGGAAAAACAGACTCTGCAAAAATGTTGATATTTACAAACGAAATTTTCGTCATAACTTGGCTAAAAATGGTCACATAGCAGCTAATTACCAGTGCTAACGATCTCTATTACTTTTTGAAGGATTTAGGGAAATTAATTTTTGAATCCATTTTCGTATTTTTTGTAAGGAGGGTGGTCATCAAAATTTGCAAAATATGCCAAAAAATTTAATTTCCATTTTTGAACACAGTTTGATTGGAAATTTTATTACGAGCTCAGTGAGGTATGACATTCCATATTAGACTATTTTATTTATGTTGTGGCAAAATAAATGATTTTTTGATGACCGAAATTTGGAAAAACAGACTCTGCAAAAATGTAGATATTTACAAACGAAATTTTCGTCATAACTTGGTTAAAAATGGTCACATAGATGTAAGAATAACTGATTTGAGCAGCTAATTATCAGTGCTAAAGATCCCTATTACTTTTTGAAGGATTTAGGGAAATTAATTTTTGGATCAATTTTCGCATTTTTTGTAAGGAGGGTGGTCATCAAAATTTGCAAAATAATGCCAAAAAATTGAATTTCCATTTTTGAACACAGTTTGATTGGAAATTTTATTACGAGCTCAGTGAGGTATGACATTCCATATTCTGACAATTATTTTTAATGTTGTGGCAAAATAAATGATGATTTGATGACCGAAATTTGGAAAAACAGATTCTGCCAAAGTAATGATATTTACAAACGAAATTTTCGTCATAACTTGGCTAAAAATGGTCACATAGATGTAGGAATAACTGTTTTGAGCAGCTAATTACCAGTGCTAACGATCCCTATTACTTTTTGAAGGATTTAGGAAACTAATTTTTGGATCAATTTTCGTATTTTCTGTATGGAGGGGGGTCATCAAAATTTGCAAAATATGGCCAAAAAATGTAATTTCCATTTTTGAACACAGTTTGATTGGAAATTTTATTACGAGCTCAGTGAGGTATGACATTCCATGTTCAGACAATTATTTTTTATGTTGTGGCAAAATAAATGATTATTTGATGACCGAAATTTAGAAAAACAGACT
Organism: Drosophila melanogaster; assembly: GCF_000001215.4. Lineage (NCBI taxonomy): Eukaryota > Metazoa > Arthropoda > Insecta > Diptera > Drosophilidae > Drosophila > Drosophila melanogaster. The sequence goes on from NW_001845887.1 coordinate 1,624, forward strand.
CTGCAAAAATGTTGATATTTACAAACGAAATTTTCGTCATAACTTGGCTAAAAATGTTCACATAGATGTAAGAATAACTGTTTTAAGCAGCTAATTACCAGTGCTAACGATCTCTATTACTTTTTGAAGGATTTAGGGAAATTAATTTTTGAATCAATTTTCGCATTTTTTGTAAGGAGGGTGGTCATCAAAATTTGCAAAATAATGCCAAAAAATTTA
>NW_001845695.1:0-2177 GCF_000001215.4 Drosophila melanogaster
TTTTAAGCAGCTAATTACCAGTGCTAACGGTCTCTATTACTTTTTGTAGGATTTAGGGAAATTAATTTTTGGATCAATTTTCGCATTTTTTGTAAAGAGGGGGGTCATCAAAATTTGCAAAATATGGCCAAAAAATGTAATTTCCATTTTTGAACACAGTTTGATTGGAAATTTTATTACGAGCTCAGTGAGGTATGACATTCCATATTCAGACAATTATTTTTTATGTTGTGGCAAAATAAATGATTATTTGATGACCGAAATTTGGAAAAACAGACTCTGCAAAAATGTTGATATTTACAAACGAAATTTTCGTCATAACTTGGCTAAAAATGGTCACATAGATGTAAGAATAACTGTTTTAAGCAGCTAATTACCAGTGCTAACGATCTCTATTACTTTTTGAAGGATTTAGGGAAATTAATTTTTGAATCAATTTTCGCATTTTTTGTAAGGAGGGGTGGTCATCAAAATTTGCAAAATAATGCCAAAAAATTTAATTTCCATTTTTGAACACAGTTTGATTGGAAATTTTATTATGAGCTCAGTGAGGTATGACATTCCATATTCAGACAATTATTTTTTATGTTGCGGCAAAATAAATGATTATTTGATGACCGAAATTTGGAAAAATAGACTCTGCAAAAATGTTGATATTTACAAACGAAATTTTCGTTTTAACTTGGCTAAAAATGGTCACATAGATGTAAGAATAACTGTTTTGAGCAGCTAATTACCAGTGCTAACGATCCCTATTACTTTTTGAAGGATTTAGAAAACTAATTTTTGGATCAATTTTCGCATTTTCTGTAAGGAGGGGGGTCATCAAAATTTGCAAAATATGCCAAAAAAATGTAATTTCCATTTTTGAACACAGTTTGATTGGAAATTTTATTACGAGCTCAGTGAGGTATGGCATTCCATATTCAGACTATTACTTTTTGAAGGATTTAGGAAATTAACTTTTGGATCAATTTTTTGTAAGGAGGGGGGTCTTCAAAATTTGCAAAATATGGCCAAAAAATTTAATTTCCATTTTTGAACACAGTTTGATTGGAAATTTTATTACGAGCTCAGTGAGGTATGACATTCCATATTCAGACAATTATATTTTATGTTGTGGCAAAGTAAATGACTATTTGATGACCGAAATTTGGAAAAACAGATTCTGCAAAAATGTTGATATTTACAAACGAAATTTTCGTTATATCTTTGCTAAAAATGGTCACATAGATGTACGAATAACTGTTTTGAGCAGCTAATTACCAGTGCTAACGATCCCTATTACTTTTTGAAGGATTTAGGAAAATTAATTTTTGGATCAATTTTCGCATTTTTTGTAAGGAGGGGGGTCATCAAAATTTGCAAAATATGGCCAAAAAATTTAATATCCATTTTTGAACACAGTTTGATTGGAAATTTTATTACGAGCTCAGTGAGGTATGACATTCCATATTCAGACAATTATTTTTAATGTTGTGGCAAAATAAATGATTATTTGATGACCGAAATTTGGAAAAACAGACTCTGCCAAAGTAATGATATTTACAAACGAAATTCTCGTTATAACTTGGCTAAAAATGGTCACATAGATGTAAGAATAACTGTTTTGAGCAGCTAATTACTAGTGCTAACAATCCCTATTACTTTTTGAAGGATTTAGAAAACTAATTTTTGGATCAATTTTCGCATTTTCTGTAAGGAGGGGGGTCATCAAAATTTGCAAAATATGCCCAAAAAATGTAATTTCCATTTTTGAACACAGTTTGATTGGAAATTTTATTACGAGCTCAGTGAGGTATGACATTCCATATTCAGACAATTATATTTTATGTTGTGGCAAAATAAATGATTATTTGATGACCGAAATTTGGAAAAACAGATTCTGCAAAAATGTTGATATTTACAAACGAAATTTTCGTTATAACTTGGCTAAAAATGGACACATAGATGTACGAATAACTGTTCTGAGCAGCTAATTACCAGTGCTAACGATCCCTATTACTTTTTGAAAGATTTAGGAAAATTAATTTTTGGATCACTTTTCGCATTTTTTGTAAGGAGGGGGGTCATCAAAATTTGCAAAATATGGCCAAAAATTTAATTTCCATTTTTGAACACAGTTTGATTGGAAATTGTATTACGAGCTCAGTGAGGTATGACATTCCATATTCAGA
>NW_001845638.1:0-2307 GCF_000001215.4 Drosophila melanogaster
CATAGATGTAAGAATAACTGTTTTAAGCAGCTAATTACCAGTGCTAACGATCCCTATTACTTTTTGAAGGATTTAGGGAAATTAATTTTTGGATCAATTTTCGCATTTTTTGTAAGAATGGGGGTCATCAAAATTTGCAAAATATGGCCAAAAAATTTAATTTCCATTTTTGAACACAGTTTGATTGGAAATTTTTTTACGAGCTCAGTATAACATTCCATATTCTGACAATTATTTTTAATGTTGTGGCAAAATAAATGATTATTTGATGACCGAAATTTGGAAAAACAGATTCTGCCAAAATGTTGATATTTACAAACGAAATTTTCGTTATAACTTGGCTAAAAATGGTCACATAGATGTAAGAATAACTGTTTTGAGCAGCTAATTACCAGTGCTAACGATCCCTATAACTTTTTGAAGGATTTAGGGAAATTAATTTTTGGATCAATTTTCGCATTTTTTGTGAGGAGGGGGGTCATCAAAATTTGCAAAATATGGCCAAAAAATTTAATTTCCATTTTTGAACACAGTTTGATTGGAAATTTTATTACGAGCTCAGTGAGGTATGACATTCCATATTCAGACAATTATTTTTTATGTTGTGGCAAAATAAATTATTATTTGATGACCGAAGTTTGGAAAAGCAGATTCTGCAAAAATGTTGATATTTACAAACGAAATTTTCGTTATAACTTGGCTAAAAACGGTCACATAGATGTAAGAATAACTGTTTTGAGCAGCTAATTACCATTGCTAACGATCCCTATTACTTTTTGAAGGATTTAGGGAAATTAATTTTTGGATCAACTTTCGCATTTTTTGAAGGAGGGGGGGTCATCAAAATTTGCAAAATAATGGCCAAAAAATTTAATTTCCATTTTTGAACACAGTTTGATTGGAAATTGTATTACGAGCTCAGTGAGGTATGACATTCCATATTCAGACAATTATTTTTTATGTTGTGGCAAAATAAATGATTATTTGATGACCGAAATTTGGAAAAACAGACTCTGCAAAAATGTTGATATTTACAAACGAAATTTTCGTCATAACTTGGCTAAAAATGGTCACATAGATGTAAGAATAACTGCAGCTAATTACCAGTGCTAACGATCTCTATTACTTTTTGAAAGATTTAGGGAAATTAATTTTCGGATCAATTTTCGCATTTTTTGTAAGGAGGGGTGGTCATCAAAATTTGCAAAATATGGCCAAAAAATTTAATTTCCATTTTTGAACACAGTTTGATTGGAAATTGTATTACGAGCTCAGTGAAGTATGACATTCCATATTCAGACAATTATTTTTTATGTTGTGGCAAAATAAATGATTATTTGATGACCGAAATTTGGAAAAACAGATTCTGCAAAAATGTTAATATTTACAAACGAAATTTTCGTTATAACTTGGCTAAAAATAGTCACATAGATGTAAGAAAAACTGTTTTGCGCAGCTAATTACCATTGCTAACGATCCCTATTACTTTTTGAAGGATTTAGGGAAATTAATTTTTGGATCAATTTTCGCATTTTTTGTAAGGAGGGTGGTCATCAAAATTTGCAAAATAATGCCAAAAAATTTAATTTCCATTTTTGAACACAGTTTGATTGGAAATTTTATTACGAGCTCAGTGAAGTATGACATTCCATATTCTGACAATTATTTTTAATGTTGTGGCAAAATAAATGATTATTTGGAAAAAAAGGCTCTGCAAAAATGTAGATATTTACCAACGAAATTTTCGTTATAACTTGGATAAAAATTGTCACATAGATGTAAGAAAAACTGTTTTGAGCAGCTAATTACCAGTGCTAACGATCCCTATTACTTTTTGGAGGATTTAGGGAACTAATTTTTGGATCAATTTTCGTATTTTCTGTATGGGGGGGTCATCAAAATTTGCAAAATATGGCCAAAAAATTTAATTTCCATTTTTGAACACAGTTTGATTGGAAATTTTATTACGAGCTCAGTGAGGTATGACATTCCATATTCAGACAATTATTTTTTATGTTGTGGCAAAATAAATTATTATTTGATGACCGAAGTTTGGAAAAACAGATTCTGCAAAAATGTTGATATTTACAAACGAAATTTTCGTTATAACTTGGCTAAAAATGGTCACATAGATGTAAGAATAACTGTTTTGAGCAGCTAATTACCAGTGCTAACCGATCCCTATTACTTTTTGAAGGATTTAGGGAAATTAATTTTTGGATCAATTTTCGCATTTTTTGTGAGGAGGGGGGTCATCAAAATTTGCAAAATATGGCCAAAAAATTTAATTTCCATTTTTGAACACAG
>NW_001847276.1:0-1005 GCF_000001215.4 Drosophila melanogaster
ATCTATGTGACCATTTTTAACCAAGTTATGACGAAAATTTCGTTTGTAAATATCATTTCTTTGGCAGAATCTGTTTTTCCAAATTTCGGTCATCAAAAAATCATTTATTTTGCCACAACATAAAAAATAATTGTCTGAATATGGAATGTCATACCTCACTGAGCTCGTAATAAAATTTCCAATCAAACTGTGTTCAAAAATGGAAATTAAATTTTTTGGCCATATTTTGCAAATTTTGATGACCCCCCCTCCTTACAAAAAATGCGAAAATTGATCAAAAAATTAATTTCCTAAATCCTTCAAAAAGTAATAGGGATCGTTAGCACTGGTAATTAGCTGCTCAAAACAGTTATTCGTACATCTATGTGACCATTTTTAGCCAAGTTATAACGAAAATTTCGTTTGTAAATATCAACATTTTTGCTGAGTCTGTTTTTTCCAAATTTCGGTCATCAAAAAATCATTTATTTTGCCACAACATAAAAAATAATTGTCTGAATATGGAATGTCATACCTCACTGAGCTCGTAATAAAATTTCCAATCAAACTGTGTTCAAAAATGGAAATTAAATTATTTGGCCATATTTTGCAAATTTTGATGACCCCCCTCCTTACAAAAAATGCGAAAATTGATCAAAAAATTAATTTCCTAAATCCTTCAAAAAGTAATAGGGATCGTTAGCACTGGTAATTAGCTGCTCAAAACAGATATTCGTACATCTATGTGACCATTTTTAGCTAAGTTATAACGAAAATTTCGTTTGTAAATATCAACATTTTTGCAGAGTCTGTTTTTTCAAATTTCGGTCATCAAAAAATCATTTATTTTGCCACAACATAAAAAATAATTGTCTGAATATGGAATGTCATACCTCACTGAGCTCGTAATAAAATTTCCAATCATTCTGTGTTCAAAAATGGAAATTAAATTTTTTGGCCATATTTTGCAAATTTTGATGACCCCTCTCCTTACAAAAAATGCGAAAATTGATCCCAAAATTAATT
>NW_001845844.1:0-1916 GCF_000001215.4 Drosophila melanogaster
TTTTATGTTGTGGCAAAATAAATGATTATTTGATGACCGAAATTTGGAAAAACAGACTCTGCAAAATTGTAGATATTTACAAACGAAATTTTCGTTATAACTTGGCTAAAAATGGTCACATAGATGTACGAATAACTGTTTTGAGCAGCTAATTACCAGTGCTAACGATCCCTATTACTTTTTGAAGGATTTAGGAAATTAATTTTTGGATCAATTTTCGCATTTTTTGTAAGAAGGGGGTCATGAAAATTTGCAAAATATGGCCCAAAAATTTAATTTCCATTTTTGAACACAGTTTGATTGGAAATTTTATTACGAGCTCAGAGAGGTATGACATTCCATGTTCAGACAATTATTTTTTATGTTGTGGCAAAATAAATGATTTTTTGATGACCGAAATTTGGAAAAACAGACTCTGCAAAAATGTTGATATTTACAAACGAAATTTTCGTTATAACTTGGCTAAAAATGGTCACATAGATGTACAATATCTGTTTTGAGCAGCTAATTATCAGTGCTAACGATCTCTATTACTTTTTGAAGGATTTAGGGAAATTAATTTTTGAATCAATTTTCACATTTTTTGTAAGGAGGGTGGTCATCAAAATTTGCAAAATAATGCCAAAAAATTTAGTTTCCATTTTTGAACACAGTTTGATTGGAAATTTTATTACGAGCTCAGTGAGGTATGACATTCCATATTCAGACAATTATTTTTTATGATGTGGCAAAATAAATGATTATTTGATGACCGAAATTTGGAAAAACAGATTCTGCCAAAGAAATGATATTTACAAACGAAATTTTCGTCATAACTTGGCTAAAAATTGTCACATAGATGTAACAATAACTGTTTTAAGCAGCTAATTACCAGTGCTAACGATCTCTATTACTTTTTGAGGGATTTAGGGAAATTAATTTTTTAATCAATTTTCGCATTTTTTGTAAGGAGGGTCATCAAAATTTGCAAAATATGGCCAAAAAATTTAATTTCCATTTTTGAACACAGTTTGATTGGAAATTTTATTACGAGCTCAGTGAGGTATGACATTCCATATTCAGACAATTATTTTTTATGTTGTGGCAAAATAAATGATTTTTTGATGACCGAAATTGGAAAAACAGACTCTGCAAAAATGTAGATATTTACAAACGAAATTTTCGTTATAACTTGGCTAAAAATGGTCACATAGATGTAAGAATAACTGTTTTGAGCAGCTAATTACCAGTGCTAACGATCCCTATTACTTTTTGAAGGATTTAGGGAATTTAATTTTTGGATCAATTTTCGCATTTTTTGTAAGGAGAGGGGTCATCAAAATTTGCAAAATATGGCCAATAAATTTAATTTCCATTTTTGAACACAGTTTGATTGGAAATTTTATTACGAGCTCAGTGAGGTATGACATTCCATATTCAGACAATTATTTTTTATGTTGTGGCAAAATAAATGATTTTTTGATGACCGAAATTTGGAAAAACAGACTCTGCAAAAATGTAGATATTTACAAACGAAATTTTCGTTATAACTTGGCTAAAAATGGTCACATAGATGTAACAATAACTGTTTTAAGCAGCTAATTACCAGTGCTAACGATCTCTATTACTTTTTGAAGGATTTAGGGAAATTAATTTTTGAATCACTTTTCGCATTTTTTGTAAGGAGGGTGGTCATCAAAATTTGCAAAATAATGCCAAAAAATTTAGTTTCCATTTTTGAACACAGTTTGATTGGAAATTTTATTACGAGCTCAGTGAGGTATGACATTCCATATTCAGACAATTATTTTTTATGTTGTGGCAAAATAAATGATTATTTGATGACCGAAATTTGGAAAAACAGATTCTGCCAAAGAAATGATATTTACAAACGAAATTTTCGTCATAACTTGGCTAAAAATTGTCACATAGATGAA
>NW_001846976.1:0-1075 GCF_000001215.4 Drosophila melanogaster
ACCATTTTTAGCCAAGTTATAACGAAAATTTCGTTTGTAAATATCAACATTTTTGCAGAGTCTGTTTTTCCAAATTTCAAATCATCATTTATTTTGCCACAACATACGAAATAATTGTCTGAATATGGAATGTCATACCTCACTGAGCTCGTAATAAAATTTCCAATAAAACTGTGTTCAAAAATGGAAATTAAATTTTTTGGCCATATTTTGCAAATTTTGATGACCCCCCTCCTTACAAAAAATGCGAAAATTGATCCAAAAATTAATTTCCTTAATCCTTGAAAAAGTAATAGGGATCCGGTAGCACTGGTAATTAGCTGACCAAAACAGGTATTCTTTCATCTATGTGACAATTTTTAGCCAAGTTATAACGAAAATTTGGTTTGGAATATCAACATTTTGGCAGAATCTGGTTTTCCAAATTTCGGTCATCAAATAATCATTTATTTTGCCACAACATAAAAAATAATTGTCTGAATATTGAATGTCATACCTCACTGAGCTCGTAATAAAATTTCCAATCAAACTGGGTTCAAAAATGGAAATTAAATTTTTTGGCCATATTTTGCAAATTTTGATGACCCCCCTGCTTACAAAATATGCGAAAATTGAGCCAAAAATTAATTTCCCTAAATCCTTCAAAAAGTGATAGGGGTCGTGTAGCACTGGAAATTAGCTGCTCAAAACAGGTATTCTTACATCTATGTGGACCATTTTTAGCCAAGTTATAACCGAAAATTTCGTTTGTGAATATCAACATTTTTGCAGAGTCTGGGGCAATTTTTAGCCAAGTTATAACGACAATTTGGGTTGGAATATCAACATTTTGGCAGAATCTGGTTTTCCAAATTTCAGGCATCAAAAAATCATTTATTTTGCCACAACATAAAAAATAATTGGCTGAATATGGAATGGCATACCTCACTAAGCTCGGAATAAAATTTCCAATCAAACTGGGTTCAAAAATGGAAATTAAATTTTTTGGCCATATATTGCAAAGTTTGATGACCCCCCTCCTTACAAAAAATGCGAAAATTGATCCAAAAATTAATTTCCCTAAATCCTTCAAAAA
>NW_001846398.1:0-1238 GCF_000001215.4 Drosophila melanogaster
CTCAAAACAGTTATTCTTACATCTATGTGACCATTTTTAGCCAAGTTATAACGAAAATTTCGTTTGTAAATATCAACATTTTTGCAGAGTCTGTTTTTCCAAATTTCGGTCATCAAATAATCATTTATTTTGCCACAACATACGAAATAATTGTCTGAATATGGAATGTCATACCTCACTGAGCTCGTAATAAAATTTCCAATCAAACTGTGTTCAAAAATGGAAATTAAATTTTTTGGCCATATTTTGCAAATTTTGATGACTCCCTCCTTACAAAAAATGCGGAAATTGATTCAAAAATTAATTTCCCAAAATCCTTCAAAAAGTATTAGTTAGCACTAGTAATGAGCTGCTCAAAACAGTTAATCTTACATCTATGTGACAATTTTTAGCCAAGTTATAACGAAAATTTGGTTTGTAAATATCAACATTTTGGCAGAATCTGTTTTTCCAAATTTTGGTCATCAAATAATAATTTATTTTGCCACAACATAAAAAATAACTGCCTGAATATGGAATGTCATACCTCACTAAGCTCGTAATAAAATTTCTAATCAAACTGTGTTCAAAAATGGAAATTAAATTTTTTGGCCATATTTTGCAAATTTTGATGACTCCCTCCTTACAAAAAATGCGGAAATTGATTCAAAAATTCGTTTTCCTAAAATCCTTCAAAAAGTAATAGGGATCGTTAGCACTGGTAATTAGCTGCTCAAAACAGTTATCCTTACATCTATGTGACCATTTTTAGCCAAGTTATAACGAAAATTTCGTTTGTAAATATCAACATTTTTGCAGAGTCTGTTTTTCCAAATTTCGGTCATCAAATAATCATTTATTTTGCCACAACATACGAAATAATTGTCTGAATATGGAATGTCATACCTCACTGAGCTCGTAATAAAATTTCTAATCAAACTGTGTTCAAAAATGGAAATTAAATTTTTTGGCCATATTTTGCAAATTTTGATGACCCCCTCCTTACAAAAAATGCGGAAATTGATCCAAAAATTAATTTCCCAAAATCCTTCAAAAAGTAATAGGGATCGTTAGCACTGGTAATTAGCTGCTCAAAACTGTTATTCTTACATCTATGTGACCATTTTTAGCCAAGTTATAACGAAAATTTGGTTTGTAAATATCAACATTTTGGCAGAATCTGTTTTTCCAAATTTCGGTCATCAAATAATCATTTATTTTGCCACAACATAAAAAATAATTGTCTGAATATGGAATGT
>NW_001845858.1:0-1895 GCF_000001215.4 Drosophila melanogaster
ATTTGGAAAAACAGATTCTACCAAATTAATGATATTTACAAACGAAATTTTCGTTATAACTTGGTTAAAAATGGTCACATAGATGTAAGAATAACTGTTTTGAGCAGCTAATTATCAGTGCTAACGATCCCTATTACTTTTTGAAGGATTTAGGAAAATTAATTTTTGAATCAATTTTCGCATTTTTTGTAAGGAGGGGGGTCATCAAAATTGGCAAAATATGGCCAAAAAATTTAATTTCCATTTTTGAACACAGTTTGATTGGAAATTTTATTACGAGCTCGGTGAGGTATGACATTCCATATTCAGACAATTATTTTTTATGTTGTGGCAAAATAAATGATTATTTGATGACCGAAATTTGGAAAAACAGACTCTGCAAAAATGTTGATATTTACAAACGAAATTTTCGTTATAACTTGGCTAAAAATGGTCACATAGATGTAAGAATAACTGTTTTGAGCAGCTAATTATCAGTGCTAACGATCCCTATTACTTTTTGAAGGATTTAGGAAAATTAATTTTTGAATCAATTTTCGCATTTTTTGTAAGGAGGGGGGTCATAAAAATTTGCAAAATATGGCCAAAAAATTTAATTTCCATTTTTGAACAAAGTTTGATTGGAAATTTTATTACGAGCTCAGTGAGGTATGACATTCCATATTCAGACAATTATTATTTATGTTTTTGCAAAATAAATGATTTTTTGATGACCGAAATTTGGAAAAACAGACTCTGCAAAAATGTTGATATTTACAAACGAAATTTTCGTTATAACTTGGCTAAAAATGGTCACATAGATGTAAGAATAACTGTTTTGAGCAGCTAATTACCAGTGCTAACGATCCCTATTACTTTTTGAAGGATTTTGGGAAATTAATTTTTGAATCAATTTCCGCATTTTTTGTAAGGAGGGAGTCATCAAAATTTGCAAAATATGGACAAAAAATTTAATTTCCATTTTTGAACACAGTTTGATTGGAAATTTTATTACGAGCTCAGTGAGCTATAACATTCCATATTCAGACAGTTATTTTTTATGTTGTGGCAAAATAAATGATTATTTGATGACCAAAATTTGGAAAAACAGATTCTGCCAAAATGTTGATATTTACAAACCAAATTTTCGTTATAACTTGGCTAAAAATTGTCACATAGATGTAAGATTAACTGTTTTGAGCAGCTCATTACTAGTGCTAACGATCCCTATTACTTTTTGAAGGACTAAGGAAAATTAATTTTTTAATCAATTTTCGCATTTTTTGTAAGGAGGGGGGTCATCAAAATTTGCAAAATATGGCCAAAAAATTTAATTTCCATTTTTGAACACAGTTTGATTGGAAATTTTATTACGAGCTCAGTGAGCTATAACATTCCATATTCAGACAGTTATTTTTTATGTTGTGGCAAAATAAATGATTATTTGATGACCAAAATTTGGAAAAACAGATTCTGCCAAAATGTTGATATTTACAAACCAAATTTTCGTTATAACTTGGCTAAAAATGGTCACATAGATGTAAGAATAACTGTTTTGAGCAGCTAATTACCAGTGCTAACGATCCCAATTACTTTTTGAAGGATTTTGGGAAATTAATTTTTGGATCAATTTTCGCATTTTTTGTATGAAGGGGGGTCATCAAAATTTGCTGAATATGGCCATAAAATTTAATTTCCATTTTTGAACACAGTTTGATTGGAAATTTTATTACGAGCTTAGTGAGGTATGACATTCCATATTCAGGCAGTTATTTTTTATGTTGTGGCAAAATAAATGATTATTTGATGACCAAAATTTGGAAAAACAGATTCTGCCAAAATGTTGATATTTACAAACCAAATTTTCGGTTATAACTTGGCTAAAAATTGTCACATAGATGTAAGATTAACTGTTT
>NW_001845937.1:0-1741 GCF_000001215.4 Drosophila melanogaster
TCAGAATATGGAATGTCATACCTCACTGAGCTCGTAATAAAATTTCCAATCAAACTGTGTTCAAAAATGGATATTAAATTTTTTGGCATTATTTTGCAAATTTTGATGACCACCCTCTTTACAAAAAATGCGAAAATTGATTCAAAAATTAATTTCCCTAAATCCTTCAAAAAGTAATAGAGATCGTTAGCACTGGTAATTAGCTGCTCAAAACAGTTATTCTTACATCTATGTGACCATTTTTAGCCAAGTTATGACGAAAATTTCGTTTGTAAATATCAACATTTTTGCAGAGTCTGTTTTTCCAAATTTCGGTCATCAAATAATCATTTATTTTGCCACAACATTAAAAATAATTGTCAGAATATGGAATGTCATACCTCACTGAGCTCGTAATAAAATTTCCAATCAAACTGTGTTCAAAAATGGATATTAAATTTTTTGGCCATATTTTGCAAATTTTGATGACCCCACTCCTTACAAAAAATGCGAAAATTGATCCAAAAGTTAATTTCCTCAATCCTTCAAAAAGTAATAGTCTGAATATGGAATGTCATACCTCACTGAGCTCGTAATAAAATTTCAAATCAAACTGTGTTCAAAAATGGATATTAAATTTTTTGGCCATATTTTGCAAATTTTGATGACCACCCTCCTTACAAAAAATGCGAAAATTGATTCAAAAATTAATTTCCCTAAATCCTTCAAAAAGTAATAGAGATCGTTAGCACTGGTAATTAGCTGCTTAAAACAGTTATTCTGACATCTATGTGACCATTTTTAGCCAAGTTATGACGAAAATTTCGTTTGTAAATATCATTACTTTGGCAGAATTTGTTTTTCCAAATTTCGGTCATCAAATAATCATTTATTTTGCCACAACATTAAAAATAATTGTCAGAATATGGAATGTCATACTTCACTGAGCTCGTAATAAAATTTCCAATCAAACTGTGTTCAAAAATGGAAATTAAATTTTTTGGCATTATTTTGCAAATTTTGATGACCACCCTCCTTACAAAAAATGCGAAAACTGATCCAAAAATTAATTTCCTAAATCCTTCAAAAAGTAATAGGGATCGTTATCACTGGTAATTAGCTGCTCAAAACAGTTATTCTTACATCTATGTGACCATTTTTAGCCAAGTTATAAAGAAAATTTCGTTTGTAAATATCATTACTTTGGCAGAATCTGTTTTTCCAAATTTCGGTCATCAAATAATCATTTATTTTGCCACAACATTAAAAATAATTGTCTGAATATGGAATGTCATACTTCACTGAGCTCGTAATAAAATTTCCAATCAAACTGTGTTCAAAAATGTAAATTAAATTTTTTGGCATTATTTTGCAAATTTTGATGACCACCCTCCTTACAAAAAATACGAAAATTGATTCAAAAATTAATTTCCCTAAATCCTTCAAAAAGTAATAGAGATCGTTAGCACTGGTAATTAGCTGCTTAAAACAGTTATTCTGACATCTATGTGACCATTTTTAGCCAAGTTATGACGAAAATTTCGTTTGTAAATATCATTACTTTGGCAGAATCTGTTTTTCCAAATTTCGGTCATCAAATAATCATTTATTTTGCAACAACATAAAAAATAATTGTCTGAATATGGAATGTCATACCTCACTGAGCTCGTAATAAAATTTCCAATCAAACTGTGTTCAAAAATAGAAATTAAATTTTTTGGCATTATTTTGCAAATTTTGATGACCACCCTCCTTACAAAAA
>NW_001845772.1:0-2021 GCF_000001215.4 Drosophila melanogaster
TCAGTGAGGTATGACATTCCATATTCTGACAATTATTTTTTATGTTGTGGCAAAATAAATGAATTTTTATGACCGAAATTTGGAAAAACAGATTCTGCCAAAGAAATGATATTTACAAACGAAATTTTCGTCATAACATGGTTAAAAATGGTCACATAGATGTAAGAATAACTGTTTTGAGCAGCTAATTACCAGTGCTAACGATCCCTATTACTTTTTGAAGGATTTAGGAAATTAATTTTTGGATCAATTTTCGCATTTTTTGTAAGGAGGGGGGTCATCAAAATTTGCAAAATATGGCCAAAAAATTTAATTTCCATTTTTGAACACAGTTTGATTGGAAATTTTATTACGAGCTCAGTGAGGTATGACATTCCATATTCTGACAATTATTTTTAATGTTGTGGCAAAATAAATGATTATTTGATGACCGAAATTTGAAAAAAACAGATTCTGCCAAAATGTTGATATTTACAAACGAAATTTTCGTTATAACTTGGCTAAAAATGGTCACATAGATGTACGAATATCTGTTTTGAGCAGCTAATTACCAGTGCTAACGATCCCTATTACTTTTTGAAGGATTTAGGAAACTAATTTTTGGATCAATTTTCGCATATTTTGTAAGGAGGGGGGTCATCAAAATTTGCAAAATATGGCCAAAAAATTTAATTTCCATTTTTGAACACAGTTTAATTGGAAATTTTATTACGAGCTCAGTGAGGTATGGCATTCCATATTCTGACAATTATTTTTAATCTTGTGGCAAAATAAATGATTATTTGATGACCGAAATTTGGAAAAAACAGACTCTGCAAAAATGTTGATATTTACAAACGAAATTTTCGTTATAACTTGGCTAAAAATGGTCACATAGATGTAAGAATAACTGTTTTGAGCAGCTAATTACCAGTGCTAACGATCCCTATTACTTTTTGAAGGATTTAGGAAACTAATTTTTGGATCAATTTTCGCATTTTTTGTAAGGAGGGGGGTCATCAAAATTTTCAAAATATGGCCAAAAAATTTAATTTCCATTTTTGAACACAGTTTGATTGGAAATTTTATTACGAGCTCAGTGAGGTATGACATTCCATATTCAGACAATTATTTTTTATGTTGTGGCAAAATAAATGAATTTTTGATGACCGAAATTTGGAAAAACAGATTCTGCCAAAGAAATGATATTTACAAACGAAATTTTCGTCATAACATGGTTAAAAATGGTCACATAGATGTAAGAATAACTGTTTTGAGCAGCGAATTATCTATCAGTGCTAACGATCCCTATTACTTTTTGAAGGATTTAGGGAAATTAATTTTTGGATCAATTTTCGCATTTTTTGTAAGGAGGGGGGTCATCAAAATTTTCAAAATATGGCCAAAAAATTTAATTTCCATTTTTGAACACAGTTTGATTGGAAATTTTATTACGAGCTCAGTGAGGTATGACATTCCATATTCAGACAATTATTTTTTATGTTGTGGCAAAATAAATGAATTTTTGATGACCGAAATTTGGAAAAACAGATTCTGCCAAAGAAATGATATTTACAAACGAAATTTTCGTCATAACATGGTTAAAAATGGTCACATAGATGTAAGAATAACTGTTTTGAGCAGCGAATTATCTATCAGTGCTAACGATCCCTATTACTTTTTGAAGGATTTAGGGAAATTAATTTTTGGATCAATTTTCGCATTTTTTGTAAGGAGGGGGTCATCAAAATTTGCAAAATATGGCCAAAAAATTTAATTTCCATTTTTGAACACAGTTTGATTGGAAATTTTATTACGAGCTCAGTGAGGTATAACATTCCATATTCTGACAATTATTTTTAATCTTGTGGCAAAATAAATGATTATTTGATGACCGAAATTTGGAAAAACAGATTCTGCCAAAATGTTGATATTTACAAACCGAATTTTCGTTATAATTTGGCTAAAAATTGTCACATAGATGTAAGAATAACTGTTTTGAGCAGCTAATTACCAGTGCTAACGATCCCTATTACTTTTTG
>NW_001847145.1:0-1037 GCF_000001215.4 Drosophila melanogaster
ATTTTTGAGAGTCTGTTTTTCCAAATTTCGGTCATCAAAAAATCATTTATTTTGCCACAACATAAAAAATAATTGTCTGAATATGGAATGTCATACCTCACTGAGCTCGTAATAAAATTTCCAATCAAACTGTGTTCAAAAATGGAAATTAAATTTTTTGGCCATATTTTGCAAATTTTGATGACCCCCCTCCTTACAAAAAATGCGAAAATTGATTCAAAAATTAATTTCCCTAAATCCTTCAAAAAGTAATAGAGATCGTTAGCACTGGTAATTAGCTGCTTAAAACAGTTATTCTTACATCTATGTGACCATTTTTAGCCAAGTTATGACGAAAATTTCGTTTGTAAATATCAACATTTTTGCAGAGTCTGTTTTTCCAAATTTCGGTCATCAAAAAATCATTTATTTTGCCACAACATAAAAATAATTGTCTGAATATGGAATGTCATACCTCACTGAGCTCGTAATAAAATTTCCAATCAACCTGTGTTCAAAAATGGAAATTCAATTTTTTGGCATTATTTTGCAAATTTTGATGACCACCCTCCTTACAAAAAATGCGAAAATTTATCCAAAAATTAATTTCCCTAAATCCTTCAAAAATTAATAGGGATATTTAGCACTGATAATTAGCTGCTCAAATCAGTTATTCTTACATCTATGTGACCATTTTTAACCAAGTTATGACGAAAATTTCGTTTGTAAATATCAACATTTTTGCAGAGTCTGTTTTTCCAAATTTCGGTCATCAAAAAATCATTTATTTTGCCACAACATAAAAATAATTGTCTGAATATGGAATGTCATACCTCACTGAGCTCGTAATAAAATTTCCAATCAACCTGTGTTCAAAAATGGAAATTCAATTTTTTGGCATTATTTTGCAAATTTTGATGACCACCCTCCTTACAAAAAATGCGAAAATTTATCCAAAAATTAATTTCCCTAAATCCTTCAAAAATTAATAGGGATATTTAGCACTGATAATTAGCTGCTCAAATCAGTTATTCTTACATCTATGTGACCATTTTTAA
>NW_001845922.1:0-1775 GCF_000001215.4 Drosophila melanogaster
TTAAAAATAATTGTCAGAATATGGAATGTCATACCTCACTGAGCTCGTAATAAAATTTCCAATCAAACTGTGTTCAAAAATGGAAATTCAATTTTTTGGCATTATTTTGCAAATTTTGATGACCACCCTCCTTACAAAAAATGCGAAAATTGATCCAAGAATTAATTTCCCTAAATCCTTCAAAAAGTAATAGGGATCTTTAGCACTGATAATTAACTGCTCAAATCAGTTATTCTTACATCTATGTGACCATTTTTAACCAAGTTATGACGAAAATTTCGTTTGTAAATATCAACATTTTTGCAGAGTCTGTTTTTCCAAATTTCGGTCATCAAATAATCATTTATTTTGCCACAACATTAAAAATAATTGTCAGAATATGGAATGTCATACTTCACTGAGCTCGTAATAAAATTTCCTATCAAACTGTGTTCAAAAATGGAAATTAAATTTTTTGGCATTATTTTTCAAATTTTGATGACCACCCTCCTTACAAAAAATGCGAAAACTGATCCAAAAATTAATTTCCCTAAATCCTTCAAAATGGTAATTAGCTGCTCAAAACAGTTATTCTTACATCTATGTGACCATTTTTAGCCAAGTTATAAAGAAAATTTCGTTTGTAAATATCAACATTTTTGCAGAGTCTGTTTTTCCAAATTTCGGTCATCAAATAATCATTTATTTTGCCACAACATTAAAAATAATTGTCAGAATATGGAATGTCATACCTCACTGAGCTCGGAATACAATTTCCAATCAAACTGTGTTCAAAAATGGAAATTAAATTTTTTGGCATATTTGGCAAATTTTGATGACCCTCCTCCTTACAGAAAATGCGAAAATTGATCCAAAAATTAGTTTTCTAAATCCTTCAAAAAGTAATAGGGATCTTTAGCACTGATAATTAGCTGCTCAAAACAGTTATTCTTACATCTATGTGACCATTTTTAACCAAGTTATGACGAAAATTTCGTTTGTAAATATCATTACTTTGGCAGAATCTGTTTTTCCAAATTTCGGTCATCAAATAATCATTTATTTTGCCACAACATTAAAAATAATTGTCAGAATATGGAATGTCATACCTCAATGAGCTCGTAATAAAATTTCCAATCAAACTGTGTTCAAAAATGGAAATTAAATTTTTTGGCCATATTTTGCAAATTTTGATGACCCCCCTCCTTACAAAAAATGCGAAAATTGATCCAAAAATTAATTTCCTAAATCCTTCAAAAAGTAATAGAGATCGTTAGCACTGGTAATTAGCTGCTCAAAACAGTTATTCTTACATCTATGTGACCATTTTTAGCCAAGTTATAACGAAAATTTCGTTTGTAAATATCATTACTTTGGCAGAATCTGTTTTTCCAAATTTCGGTCATCAAATAATCATTTATTTTGCCACACCATTAAAAATAATTGTCAGAATATGGAATGTCATACTTCACTGAGCTCGTAATAAAATTTCCAATCAAACTGTGTTCAAAAATGTAAATTAAATTTTTTGGCATTATTTTGCAAATTTTGATGACCCCCCTCCTTACAAAAAATGCGAAAATTGATTCAAAAACTAATTTCCCTAAATCCTTCAAAAAGTAATAGGGATCGTTAGCAATGGTAATTAGCTGCTCAAAACAGTTATTCTTACATCTATGTGACCATTTTTAGCCAAGTTATAAAGAAAATTTCGTTTGTAAATATCAACATTTTTGCAGAGTCTGTTTTTCCAAATTTCGGTCATCAAATAATCATTATTTCGCCACAACATTAAA
>NW_001845789.1:0-1993 GCF_000001215.4 Drosophila melanogaster
TTTCGCATTTTTTGTAAGGAGGGGGGTCATCAAAATTTGCAAAATATGGCCAAAAAATTTAATTTCCATTTTTGAACACAGTTTGATTGGAAATTTTATTACGAGCTCAGTGAGGTATGACATTCCATATTCAGACAATTATTTTTTATGTTGTGGCAAAATAAATGATTATTTGATGACCGAAATTTGGAAAAACAGATTCTGCAAAAATGTTGATATTTACAAACGAAATTTTCGTTATAACTTGGCTAAAAATGGTCACATAGATGTACGAATAACTGTTTTGAGCAGTTAATTACCAGTGCTAACGATCCCTATTACTTTTTGAAGGATTTAGGGAAATTAATTTTTGGATTAACTTTCGCATTTTTTGTAAGAATGGGGGTCATCAAAATTTGCAAAATATGGCCAAAAAATTTAATTTCCATTTTTGAACACAGTTTGTTTGGAAATTTTATTACGAGCTCAGTGAGGTATGACATTCCATATTCAGACAATTATTTTTTATGTTGTGACAAAATAAATGATTATTTGATGACCGAAATTTGGAAAAACAGATTCTGCAAAAATGTTGATATTTACAAACGAAATTTTCGTTATAACTTGGCTAAAAATGGTCACATAGATGTAAGAATAACTGTTTTGAGCAGCTAATTACCAGTGCTAACGATCTCTATTACTTTTTGAAGGATTTAGGGAAATTAATTTTTGAATCAATTTTCGCATTTTTTGTAAGGAGGGTGGTCATCAAAGTTTGCAAAATAATGCCAAAAAATTTAATTTCCATTCTTGAACACAGTTTGATTGGCAATTTTATTACGAGCTCAGTGAGGTATGACATTCCATATTCAGACAATTATTTTTTATGTTGTGGCAAAATAAATGATTATTTGATGACCGAAATTTGGAAAAACGGACTCTGCAAAAATGTTGATATTTACAAACGAAATTTTCGTCATAACTTGTCTAAAAATGGTCACATAGATGTAAGAATAACTGTTTTAAGCAGCTAATTACCAGTGCTAACCGATCTCTATTACTTTTTGAAGGATTTAGGGAAATTAATTTTTGAATCAATTTTCGCATTTTTTGTACGGAGGGGGTCATCAATATTTGCAAAATAATGCCAAAAAATTTAATTCCCATTTTTGAACACAGTTTGATTGGAAATTTTATTACGAGCTCAGTGAGGTATGACATTCCATATTCAGACAATTTTTTTTTATGTTGTGGCAAAATAAATGATTATTTGATGACCGAAATTTGGAAAAACAGACTCTGCAAAAATGTTGATATTTACAAACGAAATTTTCGTTATAACTTGGCTAAAAATGGTCACATAAATGTAAGAATAACTGTTTTGAGCAGCTAATTACCAGTGCTAACGATCCCTATTACTTTTTGAAGGATTTAAGGAAATTAATTTTTGGATCAATTTTCGCATTTTTTGTAAGAATGGGGGTCATCAAAATTTGCAAAATATGGCCAAAAAATGTAATTTCCATTTTTGAACACAGTTTGATTGGAAATTTTATTACGAGCTCAGTGAGGTATGACATTCCATATTCAGACAATTATTTTTTATGTTGTGGCAAAATAAATGATTATTTGATGACCGAAATTTGGAAAAACAGACTCTGCAAAAATGTTGATATTTACAAACGAAATTTTCGTTATAACTTGGCTAAAAATGGTCATATATATGTAAGAATAACTGTTTTGAGCAGCTAATTACCAGTGCTAACGATCCCTATTACTTTCTTAAGGATTTAGGAAACTAATTTTTGGATCAATTCTCGTATTTTCTGTATGGAGGGGGGTCATCAAAATTAGCAAAATATGGCCAAAAAATGTAATTTCCATTTTTGAACACAGTTTGATTGGAAATTTTATTACGAGCTCAGTGAGGTATGACATTCCATATTCAGACAATTATTTTTTATGTTGTGGCAAAGTAAATGATTATTTGATGACGGAAATTTGGAAAAACGGA
>NW_001845425.1:0-2823 GCF_000001215.4 Drosophila melanogaster
TTTGATGACCCCCCTCCTTACAAAAAATGCGAAAATTGATCCAAAAATTAATTTACCTAAATCCTTCAAAAAGTAATAGGGATCGTTAGCACTGGTAATTAGCTGCTCAAAACAGTTATTCTTACATCTATGTGACCATTTTTAGCCAAGTTATAACGAAAATTTCGTTTGTAAATATCAACATTTTTGCAGAGTCTGTGACAATTTTTAGCCAAGTTATAACGAAAATTTGGTTTGTAAATATCAACATTTTGGCAGAATCTGTTTTTCCAAATTTCGGTCATCAAATAATCATTTATTTTGCCACAACATAAAAAATAATTGTCTGAATGTGGAATGTCATACCTTACTAAGCTTGTAATAAAATTTCCAATCAAACTGTGTTCAAAAATGGAAATTACATTTTTTGGCCATATTTTTCAAATTTTGATGACCCCCCTCCTTACAAAAAATGCGAAAATTGATCCAAAAATTAATTTCCCTAAATCCTTAAAAAAGTAATAGGGATCGTTAGCACTGATAATTAGCTGCTCAAATCAGTTATTCTTACATCTATGTGACCATTTTTAACCAAGTTATAACGAAAATTTGGTTTGTAAATATCAACATTTTGGCAGAATCTGTTTTTCCAAATTTCGGTCATCAAATAATCATTTATTTTGCCACAACATAAAAAATAATTGTCTGAATGTGGAATGTCATACCTCACTAAGCTCGTAATAAAATTTCCAATCAAACTGTGTTCAAAAATGGAAATTAAATTTTTTGGCCATATTTTTCAAATTTTGATGACCCCCTCCTTACAAAAAATGCGAAAATTCATCCAAAAATTAATTTCCCTAAATCCTTCAAACAGTAATAGAGATCGTTAGCACTGGTAATTAGCTGCTCAAAACAGTTATTCTTACATCTATGTGACCTTACAAAAAATGCGAAAATTCATCCAAAAATTAATTTCCCTAAATCCTTCAAACAGTAATAGAGATCGTTAGCACTGGTAATTAGCTGCTCAAAACAGTTATTCTTACATCTATGTGACCATTTTTAGCCAAGTTATAACGAAAATTTCGTTTGTAAATATCAACATTTTGTCAGAATCTGTTTTTCCAAATTTCGGTCATCAAATAATCATTTATTTTGCCACAACATAAAAAATAATTGTCTGAATATGGAATGTCATACCTCACTGAGCTCGTAATAAAATGTCCAATCAAACTGTGTTCAAAAATGGAAATTAAATTTTTTGGCCATATTTTGCAAATTTTGATGATCCCCCTCCTTACAAAAAATGCGAAAATTGATCCAAAAATTAATTTCCCTAAATCCTTAAAAAAGTAATAGGGATCGTTAGCACTGATAATTAGCTCCTCAAATCAGTTATTCTTACATCTATGTGACTATTTTTAACCAAGTTATAACGAAAATTTGGTTTGTAAATATCAACATTTTGGCAGAATCTGTTTTTCCAAATTTCGGTCATCAAATAATCATTTATTTTGCCACAACATAAAAAATAATTGTCTGAATATGAAATGTCTTACCTCACTGAGCTCGTAATAAAATTTCCAATCAAACTGTGTTCAAAAATGGAAATTAAATTTTTTGGCCATATTTTGCAAATTTTGATAACCCCCCTCCTTACAAAAAATGCGGAAATTGATCCAAAAAT
Source organism: Drosophila melanogaster (assembly GCF_000001215.4). Lineage (NCBI taxonomy): Eukaryota > Metazoa > Arthropoda > Insecta > Diptera > Drosophilidae > Drosophila > Drosophila melanogaster. The sequence goes on from NW_001845425.1 coordinate 1,670, forward strand.
TAATTTCCCTAAATTCTTCAAAAAGTAATAGGGATCGTTAGCACTGGTAATTAGCTGCTCAAAACAGTTATTCTTACATCTATGTGACAATTTTTAGCCAAGTTATAACGAAAATTTGGTTTGTAAATATCAACATTTTGGCAGAATCTGTTTTTCCAAATTTCGGTCATCAAATAATCATTTATTTTGCCACAACATAAAAAATAATTGTCTGAATATGGAATGTCATACCTCACTAAGCTCGTAATAAAATTTCCAATCAAACTGTGTTCAAAAATGGAAATTAAATTTTTTGGCCATATTTTGCCAATTTTGATAACCCCCTCCTTACAAAAAATGTGAAAATTGATCCAAAAATTAATTTCCCTAAATCCTTCAAAAAGTAATAGGGATCGTTAGCACTGGTAATTAGCTGCTCAAAACAGTTATTCTTACATCTATGTGACCATTTTTAGCCAAGTTATAACGAAAATTTCGTTTGTAAATATCAACATTTTGGCAGAATCTGTTTTTCCAAATTTCGGTCATCAAATAATCATTTATTTTGCCACAACATAAAAAATAATTGTCTGAATATGGAATGTCATACCTCACTGAGCTCGTAATAAAATTTCCAATCAAACTGTGTTCAAAAATGGAAATTAAATTTTTTGGCCATATTTTGCAAATTTTGATGACCCCCCTCCTTACAAAAAATGCGAAAATTGATCCAAAAATTAATTTCCCTAAATCCTTCAAAAAGTAATAGGGATCGTAAGCACTGGTAATTAGCTGCTCAAAACAGTTATTCTTACATCTATGTGACCATTTTTAGCCAAGTTATAACGAAAGTTTCGTTTGTAAATATCAACATTTTTGCAGAGTCTGTGACAATTTTTAGCCAAGTTATAACGAAAATTTCGTTTGTAAATATCAACATTTTTGCAGAGTCTGTTTTTCCAAATTTCGGTCATCAAATAATCATTTATTTTGCCACAACATAAAAAAAAATTGTCAGAATATGGAATGTCATACCTCACTAAGCTCGTAATAAAATTTCCAATCAAACTGTGTTCAAAAATGGAAATTAAATTTTTTGGTCACATTTTGCAAAATTTGATGACCTCCTTACAAAAAATGCGAAAATTGATCCAAAAATTAATTTCCCTAACTCC
>NW_001846160.1:0-1386 GCF_000001215.4 Drosophila melanogaster
GAAGGATTTAGGAAACTAATTTTTGGATCAATTTTCGCATTTTCTGTAAGGAGGGGGGTCATCAAAATTTGCAAAATAAGGCCAAAAAATTTAATTTCCATTTTTGAACACAGTTTGATTGGAAATTTTATTACGAGCTCAGTGAGGTATGACATTACATATTCAGACAATTATTTTTTATGTTGTGTCAAAATAAATGATTATTTGATGACCGAAATTTGGAAAAACAGATTCTGCAAAAATGTTGATATTTACAAACCAAAATTTCGTTATAACTTGGCTAAAAATGGTCACATAGATGTAAGAATAACTGTTTTAAGCAGCTAATTACCAGTGCTAACGATCCCTATTACTTTTTGAAGGATTTAGAAAACTAATTTTTGGATCAATTTTCGCATTTTCTGTAAGGAGGGGGGTCATCAAAATTTGCAAAATATGTCCAAAAAATTTAATTTCCATTTTTGAACACAGTTTGATTGGAAATTTTATTACGAGCTCAGTGAGGTATGACATTCCATATTCAGACAATTATTTTTTATGTTGTGGCAAAATAACTGATTATTTGATGACCGATATTTGCAAAAACAGATTCTGCCAAAATGTTGATATTTACAAACCAAAATTTCGTTATAACTTGGCTAAAAATGGTCACATATATGTAACAATAACTGTTTTAAGCAGCTAATTACCAGTGCTAACGATCCCTATTACTTTTTGAAGGATTTAGGAAACTAATTTTTGGATCAATTTTCGCATTTTCTGTAAGGAGGGGGGTCATCAAAATTTGCAAAATAAGGCCAAAAAATTTAATTTCCATTTTTGAACACAGTTTGATTGGAAATTTTATTACGAGCTCAGTGAGGTATGACATTCCATATTCTGACAATTATTTTTAATGTTGTGGCAAAATAAATGATTATTTGATGACCGAAATTTGGAAAACAGATTCTGCAAAAATGTTGATATTTACAAATGAAATTTTCGTTATAACTTGGCTAAAAATGGTCACATAGATGTAAGAATAACTGTTTTAAGCAGCTAATTACCAGTGCTAACGATCCCTATTACTTTTTGAAGGATTTAGGAAACTAATTTTTGGATCAATTTTCGCATTTTCTGTAAGGAGGGGGGTCATCAAAATTTGCAAAATATGTCCAAAAAATTTAATTTCCATTTTTGAACACAGTTTGATTGAAAATTTTATTACGAGCTCAGTGAGGTATGACATTCCATATTCAGACAATTATTTTTTTTGTTGTGGCAAAATAAATGATTATTTGATGACCGAAATTTGCAAAAACAGATTCTGCCAAAATGTTGATATTTACAAACCAAAATTTCGTTATAACTTGGCTAAAATGGTCACATATATGTAACAATAACTGT
>NW_001845649.1:0-2283 GCF_000001215.4 Drosophila melanogaster
TTGCATTTTTTGTAAGGAGGGGGGTCATCAAAAATTGCCGGATATGGCCAAAAAATTTAATGTCCATTTTTGAACACAGTTTGATTGGAAATTTTATTACGAGCTCAGTGAGGTATGACATTTCATATTCAGACAATTATTTTTAATGTTGTGGCAAAATAAATGATTATTTGATGACCGAAATTTGGAAAAAAAAGACTCTGCAAAAATGTTGATATTGCAAACCAAATTTTCGTTATAACTTGGTTAAAAATGGTCACATAGATGTAAGAATAACTGTTTTGATCAGCTAATTACCAGTGCTAACGATCCCTATTACTTTTTGAAGGATTTAGGAAACTAATTTTTGGATCAATTTTCGCATTTTTTGTAAGGAGGGGGTCATCAAAATTTGCAAAATATGGCCAAAAAATTTAATTTCCATTTTTGAACACAGTTTGATTGGAAATTTTATTACGAGCTCAGTGAGGTATGACATTCCATATTCAGACAATTATTTTTTATGTTGTGGCAAAATAAATGATTATTTGATGACCGAAATTTGGAAAAACAGACTCTGCAAAAATGTTGATATTTACAAACCGAATTTTCGTTATAACTTGGCTAAAAATGGTCACATAGATGTAAGAATAACTGTTTTGAGCAGCTAATTACCAGTGCTAACGATCCCTATTACTTTTTGAAGGATTTAGGAAACTAATTTTTGGATCAAATTTCGCATTTTTTGTAAGGAGGGGGGTCATCAAAATTTTCAAAATATGGCCAAAAAATTTAATTTCCATTTTTGAACACAGTTTGATTGGAAATTTTATTACGAGCTCAGTGAGGTATGACATGCCATATTCTGACAATTATTTTTAATGTTGTGGCAAAATAAATGATTATTTGATGACCGAAATTTGAAAAAAACAGATTCTGCCAAAATGTTGATATTTACAAACGAAATTTTCGTTATAACTTGGCTAAAAATGGTCACATAGATGTACGAATATCTGTTTTGAGCAGCTAATTACCAGTGCTAACGATCCCTATTACTTTTTGAAGGATTTAGGAAATTAATTTTTGGGTCAATTTTCGCATTATTTTGTAAGGAGGGAGTCATCAAAAATTGCCAAATATGGCCAAAAAATTTAATGTCCATTTTTGAACACAGTTTGATTGGAAATTTTATTACGAGCTCAGTGAGGTATGACATTCCATATTCAGACAATTATTTTTAATGTTGTGGCAAAATAAATGATTATTTGATGACCGAAATTTGGAAAAAAAAGACTCTGCAAAAATGTTGATATTGCAAACCAAATTTTCGTTATAACTTGGCTAAAAATGGTCACATAGATGTAAGAATAACTGTTTTGAGCAGCTAATTACCAGTGCTAACGATCCCTATTACTTTTTGAAGGATTTAGGAAACTAATTTTTGGATCAATTTTCGCATTTTTTGTAAGGAGGGGGTCATCAAAATTTGCAAAATATGGCCAAAAAATTTAATTTCCATTTTTGAACACAGTTTGATTGGAAATTTTATTACGAGCTCAGTGAGGTATGACATTCCATATTCAGACAATTATTTTTTATGTTGTGGCAAAATAAATGATTATTTGATGACCGAAATTTGGAAAAACAGATTCTGCCAAAATGTTGATATTTACAAACCGAATTTTCGTTATAACTTGGCTAAAAATGGTCACATAGATGTAAGAATAACTGTTTTGAGCAGCTAATTACCAGTGCTAACGATCCCTATTACTTTTTGAAGGATTTAGGAAACTAATTTTTGGATCAAATTTCGCATTTTTTGTAAGGAGGGGGGTCATCAAAATTTTCAAAATATGGCCAAAAAATTTAATTTCCATTTTTGAACACAGTTTGATTGGAAATTTTATTACGAGCTCAGTGAGGTATGACATGCCATATTCAGACAATTATTTTTTATGTTGTGGCAAAATAAATGAATTTTTGATGACCGAAATTTGGAAAAACAGATTCTGCCAAAGAAATGATATTTACAAACGAAATTTTCGTCATAACTTGGTTAAAAATGGTCACATAGATGTAAGAATAACTGTTTTGAGCAGCGAATTATCAGTGCTAACGATCCCTATTACTTTTTGAAGGATTTAGGGAAATTAATTTTTGGATCCAATTTTCCGCATTTTTTGTAAGGAGGGGGGTCATCAAAATTTTCAAAATATGGCCAAAAAATTTAATTTCCATTTTTGAACACAGTTTGATTGGAAATTTTATTACGAGCTCAGTGAGGTATGACATTCCATATTCAGA
>NW_001847141.1:0-1038 GCF_000001215.4 Drosophila melanogaster
TTTCCAATCAAACTGTGTTCAAAAAGGAAATTAAATTTTTTGGCCATATTTGGCAAGTTTCTTACAAAAAATGTTAAAATTGATCCAAAAGTTAATTTCCCAAAATCCTTCAAAAAGTAATAGGGATCGTTAGCACTGGTAATTAGCTGCTCAAAACAGTTATTCTTACATCTATGTAACCATTTTTAGCCAAGTTATAACGAAAATTTCGTTTGTAAATATCAACATTTTTGCAGAGTCTGTTTTTCCAAATTTCGGTCATCAAATAATCATTTATTTTGCCACAAAATAAAAAATAACTGTCTGAATATGGAATGTCATAGCTCATTGAGCTCGTAATAAAATTTCCAATCAAACTGTGTTCAAAAATGTAAATTAAATTTTTTGGCCATATTTGGCAAGTTTTAATGACCCCCCCCCCCCTTACAAAAAATGTGAAATTGATCCAAAAATTATTTTCCCAAAATCCTTCAAAAAGTAATAGGGATCGTTAGCACTGGTAATTAGCTGCTCAAAACAGTTATTCCTACATCTATGTGACCATTTTTAGCCAAGTTATAACGAAAATTTGGTTTGTAAATATCAACATTTTGGCAGAATCTGTTTTTCCAAATTTCGGTCATCAAATAATCATTTATTTTGCCACAACATAAAAAATAATTGTCTGAATATGGAATGTCATATCTCACTGAGCTCGTAATAAAATTTCCAATCAAACTGTGTTCAATAATGGAAATTAAATTTTTTGGCCATATTTGGCAAGGTTTGATGACCCCCCTCCTTACAAAAAATGCGAAAATTGATTAAAAAATTAATTTTCCTTAGTCCTTCAAAAAGTAATAGGGATCGTTAGCACTAGTAATGAGCTGCAGAGCAGCCATTTTTAGCCAAGTTTGTAAATATCAACATTTTGGCAGAATCTGTTTTTCCAAATTTCGGTCATCAAATAATCATTTATTTTGCCACAACATAAAAAATAATTGTCTGAATATGGAATGTCACTGAGCTCGTAATAAAATTTCCAATCAAACTGTATTC
>NW_001845704.1:0-2147 GCF_000001215.4 Drosophila melanogaster
TTTTCGTTATAGCTTGGCTAAAAATTGTCACATAGATGTAAGAATAACTGTTTTGAGCAGCTAATTACCAGTGCTAACGATCGCTATTACTTTTTGAAGGATTTAGGGAAATTAATTTTTCGAACAATTTTCACATTTTTTATAAGGACGGGGGTCATCAAAATTTGCAAAATATGGCCAAAAAATGTAATTTCCATTTTTTGAACACAGTTTGATTGGAAATGTTACTACAAGCTCAGTGAGGTATGACATTCCATATTCAGACAATTATTTTTAATGTTGTGGCAAAATAAATGATATTTGAAGACCGAAATGTGGAAAAACAGATTCTGCCAAAGTAATGATATTTACAAACGAAATTTTCGTTATAGCTTGGCTAAAAATTGTCACATAGATGTAAGAATAACTGTTTTGAGCAGCTAATTACCAGTGCTAACGATCGCTATTACTTTTTGAAGGATTTAGGGAAATTAATTTTTCGAACAATTTTCACATTTTTTATAAGGACGGGGGTCATCAAAATTTGCAAAATATGGCCAAAAAATGTAATTTCCATTTTTTGAACACAGTTTGATTGGAAATGTTACTACAAGCTCAGTGAGGTATGACATTCCATATTCAGACAATTATTTTTAATGTTGTGGCAAAATAAATGATATTTGAAGACCGAAATGTGGAAAAACAGATTCTGTCAAAGTAATGATATTTACAAACGAAATTTTCGTTATAACTTGGCTAAAAATTGTCACATAGATGTAAGAATAACTGTTTTGAGCAGCTAATTACCAGTGCTAACGATCGCTATTTCTTTTTGAAGGATTTAGGGAAATTAATTTTTCGATCAATTTTCGCATTTTTTGTAAGGAGGGTGGTCATCAAAATTTGCAAAATATGGCCAAAAATTTAATTTCCATTTTTGAACACAGTTTGATTGGAAATTTTATTACAAGCTCAGTGAGGTATGACATTCCATATTCAGACAATTATTTTTAATGTTTTGGCAACATAAATGATTATTTGATGACCGAAATTTGGAAAAACAGACTCTGCCAAAATGTTGATATTTACAAACGAAATTTTCGTTATAACTTGGCTAAAAATGGTGACATTGATGTAAGAACAACTGTTTTGAGCAGCTAATTACCAGTGCTAACGATCCCTATTACTTTTTGAAGGATTTAGGAAAATTAATTTTTGGATAAATTTTCGCATTTATTGGAAGGAGGGTGGTCATCAAAGTTTGCAAAATATGGCCAAAAATTTAATTTCCATTTTTGAACACAGTTTGATTGGAAATTTTATTACGAGCTCAGTGAGGTATGACATTCCATATTCAGACAATTATTTTTAATGTTTTGGCAACATAAATGATTATTTGATGACCGAAATTTGGAAAAACAGACTCTGCCAAAATGTTGATATTTACAAACGAAATTTTCGTTATAACTTGGCTAAAAATGGTGACACAGATGTAAGAACAACTGTTTTGAGCAGCTAATTACCAGTGCTAACGATCCCTATTACTTTTTGAAGGATTTAGGAAAATTAATTTTTGGATAAATTTTCGCATTCATTGGAAGGACGGGGGTCATCAAAATTTGCAAAATATGGCCAAAAAATTTAATTTCCATTTTTTGAACACAGTTTGATTGGAAATTTTACTACAAGCTCAGTGAGGTATGACATTCCATATTCAGACAATTATTTTTAATGTTGTGGCAAAATAAATGATATTTGAAGACCGAAATGTGGAAAAACAGATTCTGCCAAAGTAATGATATTTACAAACGAAATTTTCGTTATAACTTTTCTAAAAATTGTCACATAGATGTAAGAATAACTGTTTTGAGCAGCTAATTACCAGTGCTAACGATCGCTATTTCTTTTTGAAGGATTTAGGGAAATTAATTTTTCGATCAATTTTCGCATTTTTTGTAAGGAGGGAAATTTACAAAATATGGCCAAAAAATTTAATTTCCATATTTTGAACACAGTTTGATTGGAAATTTTATTACAAGCTCAGTGAGGTATGACATTCCATATTCACACAATTATCTTTAATGTTGTGGCAAAATAAATGATAGTTGAAGACCGAAATGTGGAAAAACAGATTCTGCCAAAATGTTGATATTTACAAACGAAATTTT
>NW_001845859.1:0-1895 GCF_000001215.4 Drosophila melanogaster
TTTTGAGCAGCTAATTACCAGTGCTAACGATCCCTATTACTTTTTGAAGGATTTGGGGAAATTAATTTTTGGATCAATTTTCGCATTTTTTGTAAGGAGGGGGGTCATCAAAATTTGCAAAATATGGCCAAAAAATTTAATTTCCATTTGTGAACACTGTTTGATTGGAAATTTTATTACGAGCTCAGTGAAGTATGACATTCCATATTCAGACTATTATTATTTATGTTGTGGCAAAATAAATGATTTTTTGATGACCGAAATTTGGAAAAACAGACTCTGCAAAAATGTTGATATTTACAAACGAAATTTTCGTTATAACTTGGCTAAAAATGGTCACATAGATGTACGAATAACTGTTTTGAGCAGCTAATTACCAGTGCTAACGATCCCTATTACTTTTTGAAGGATTTGGGGAAATTAATTTTTGGATCAATTTTCGCATTTTTTGTATGGAGGGGGGTCATCAAAATTTGCAAAATATGGCCAAAAAATTTAATTTCCATTTGTAAACACTGTTTGATTGGAAATTTTATTACGAACTCAGTGAAGTATGACATTCCATATTCAGACTATTATTATTTATGTTGGGGCAAAATAAATGATTTTTTGATGACCGAAATTTGGAAAAACAGACTCTGCAAAAATGTTGATATTTACAAACGAAATTTTCGTCATAACTTGGCCAAAAATGGTCACATAGATGTACGAATAACTGTTTTGAGCAGCTAATTACCAGTGCTAACGATCCCTATTACTTTTTGAAGGATTTGGGGAAATTAATTTTGGGATCAATTTTCGCATTTTTTGTAAGGAGGGGGGTCATCAAAATTTGCAAAATATGGCCAAAAAATTTAATTTCCATTTGTGAACACTGTTTGATTCGAAATTTTATTACGAGCTCAGTGAAGTATGACATTCCATATTCAGACTATTATTATTTATGTTGTGGCAAAATAAATGATTTTTTGATGACCGAAATTTGGAAAAACAGACTCTGCAAAAATGTTGATATTTACAAACGAAATTTTCGTTATAACTTGGCTAAAAATGGTCACATAGATGTACGAATAACTGTTTTGAGCAGCTAATTACCAGTGCTAACGATCCCTATTACTTTTTGAAGGATTTGGGGAAATTAATTTTTGGATCAATTTTCGCATTTTTTGTATGGAGGGGGGTCATCAAAATTTGCAAAATATGGCCAAAAAATTTAATTTCCATTTGTAAACACTGTTTGATTGGAAATTTTATTACGAGCTCAGTGAAGTATGACATTCCATATTCAGACAATTATTTTTAATGTTGTGGTAAAATAAATGATTATTTGATGACCGAAATTTGGAAAAACAGACTCTGCAAAAATGTTGATATTTACAAACGAAATTTTCGTTATAACTTCGCTAAAAATGGTCACATAGATGTACGAATAACTGTTTTGAGCAGCTAATTACCAGTGCTAACGATCCCTATTACTTTTTGAAGGATTTGGGGAAATTAATTTTTGGATCAATTTTCGCATTTTTTGTAAGGAGGGGGGTCATCAAAATTTGCAAAATATGGCCAAAAAATTTAATTTCCATTTGTGAACACTGTTTGATTGGAAATTTTATTACGAGCTCAGTGAAGTATGACATTCCATATTCAGACTATTATTATTTATGTTGTGGCAAAATAAATGATTTTTTGATGACCGAAATTTGGAAAAACAGACTCTGCACAAATCTTGATATTTACAAACGAAATTTTCGTTATAACTTGGCTAAAAATGGTCACATAGATGTACGAATAACTGTTTTGAGCAGAGAATTACCAGTGCTAACGATCCCTATTACTTTTTGAAGGATTTAGGAAATAAATTTTTGGATCAATTTTCGAATTTTTTGAAGGAGGGG
>NW_001846072.1:0-1482 GCF_000001215.4 Drosophila melanogaster
CTAATTACCAGTGCTACGATCCCTATTACTTTTTGAAGGATTTAGGGAAATTAATTTTTGGATCAATTTTTGCATTTTTTGTGAGGAGGGGGGTCATCAAAATTTGCAAAATATGGCCAAAAAATTTAATTTCCATTTTTGAACACAGTTTGATTGGAAATTGTATTACGAGCTCAGTGAGGTATGACATTCCATATTCAGACAATTATTTTTTATGTTGTGGCAAAATAAATGATTATTTGATGACCGAAATTTGGAAAAACAGACTCTGCAAAAATGTTGATATTTACAAACGAAATTTTCGTCATAACTTGGCTAAAAATGGTCACATAGATGTAAGAATAACTGCAGCTAATTACCAGTGCTAACGATCTCTATTACTTTTTGAAGGATTCAGGGAAATTAATTTTTGGATCAATTTTCGCATTTTTTGTAAGGAGGGGTGGTCATCAAAATTTGCAAAATATGGCCAAAAAATTTAATTTCCATTTTTGAACACAGTTTGATTGGAAATTTTTTTACGAGCTCAGTATAACATTCCATATTCTGACAATTATTTTTAATGTTGTGGCAAAATAAATGATTATTTGATGACCGAAATTTGGAAAAACAGACTCTGCAAAAATGTTGATATGTACAAACGAAATTTTCGTCATAACTTGGCTAAAAATGGTCACATAGATGTAAGAATAACTGTTTTGAGCAGCTAATTACCAGTGCTAACGATCCCTATTACTTTTTGAAGGATTTAGGAAACTAATTTTTGGATCAATTTTCGTATTTTCTGTATGGGGGGGGGGTCATCAAAATTTGCAAAATATGGCAAAAAAATGTAATTTCCATTTTTGAACACAGTTTGATTGGAAATTTTATTACGAGCTCAGTGAAGTATGACATTCCATATTCTGACAATTATTTTAAATGTTGTGGCAAAATAAATGATTATTTGATGACCAAAATTTTGAAAAACAGATTCTGCAAAAATGTTGATATTTACAAACGAAATTTTCGTTATAACTTGGCTAAAAATGGTCACATAGATGTACGAATAACTGTTTTGAGCAACTAATTACCAGTGCTAACGATCCCTATTACTTTTTGAAGGATATAGGAAAATTAATATTTGGATGAATTTTCGCATTTTTTGTAAGGAGGGGGGTCATCAAAATTTGCAAAATATGGCCAAAAAATTGAATTTCCATTTTTGAACACAGTTTGATTGGAAATTTTATTACGAGCTCAGTGAGTTATGACATTCCATATTAAGACAATTATTTTTTATGTTGTGGCAAAATAAATGATTATTTGATGACCGAAATTTGGAAAAACAGACTCTGCAAAAATGTTGATATGTACAAACGAAATTTTCGTCATAACTTGGCTAAAAATGGGCACATAGATGTAAGAATAACTGTTTTGAGCAGCTAATTACCAGTGCTAACGATCCCTATTACTTTTTGAAGGATTTAGGAAACTAATTTT
>NW_001845577.1:0-2425 GCF_000001215.4 Drosophila melanogaster
CCTCCTGAGCTCGTAATAAAATTTCCAATAAAACTGTGTTCAAAAATGGAAATTAAATTTTATGGCCATATTTGGCAAATTTTGATGACCCCCTCCTTACAAAATATGCGAAAATTGATCCAAAAATTAATTTCCCAAAATCCTTCAAAAAGATATAGGGATCCGTTAGCACTGGTAATTAGCTGCTCAAAACAGTTATTCTTACATCTATGTGACCATTTTTAGCCAAGTTATAACGAAAATTTGGTTTGTAAATATCAACATTTTGGCAGAATCTGTTTTTCCAAATTTCGGTAATCAAATAATCATTTATTTTGCCACAACATAAAAAATAATTGTCTGAATATGGAATGTCACATCTCACTGAGCTCGTAATAAAATTTCCAATCAAACTGTGTTCAAAAATGGAAATTAAATTTTTTGGCCATATTTTGCAAATTTTGATGACTCCCTCCTTACAAAAAATGCGGAAATTGATTCAAAAATTAATTTCCCGAAATCATTCAAAAAGTAATAGGGATCGTTAGCACTGGTAATTAGCTGCTCAAAACAGTTATTCTTATATCTATGTGACCATTTTTAGCCAAGTTATAACGAAAATTTGGTTTGTAAATATCCACATTTTTGCAGAGTCTGTTTTTCCAAATTTCGGTCATCAAATAATCATTTATTTTGCCACAACATAAAAAATAATTGTCTGAATATGGAATGTCATACCTCACTGAGCTCGTAATAAAATTTCCAATCAAACTGTGTTCAAAAATGGAAATTAAATTTTTTGGCCATATTTTGCAAATTTTGATGACTCCCTCCTTACAAAAAATGCGAAAATTGATCCAAAAATTAATTTCCCTAAATCCTTCAAAAAGTAATTAGGATCGTTAGCACTGGTAATTAGCTGCTCAAAACAGTTATTCTTACATCTATGTGACCATTTTTAGCCAAGTTATAACGAAAATTTCGTTTGTAAATATCAACATTTTTGCAGAGTCTGTGACAATTTTTAGCCAAGTTATAACGAAAATTTGGTTTGTAAATATCAACATTTTGGCAGAATCTGTTTTTCCAAATTTCGGTCATCAAAAAATCATTTATTTTGCCACAACATAAAAAATAATTGTCTGAATATGGAATGTCATACCTCACTGAGCTCGTAATAAAATTTCCAATCAAACTGTGTTCAAAAATGGAAATTAAATTTTTTGGCCATATTTTGCAAATTTTGATGACCCCCCTCCTTACAAAAAATGCGAAGATTGATCCAAAAATTAATTTCCCTAAATCCTTCAAAAAGTAATAGGGATCGTTAGCACTGGTAATTAGCTGCTCAAAACAGTTATTCTTATATCTATGTGACCATTTTTAGCCAAGTTATAACGAAAATTTGGTTTGTAAATATCCACATTTTTGCAGAGTCTGTTTTTCCAAATTTCGGTCATCAAATAATCATTTATTTTGCCACAACATAAAAAATAATTGTCTGAATATAGAATGTCATATGTCACTGAGCTCGTAATAAAATTTCCAATCAAACTGTGTTCAATAATGGAAATTAAATTTTTTGGCCATATTTGGCAAGTTTTGATGACCCCCCTCCTTACAAAAAATGTGATAATTGATCCAAAAATTAATTTCCCAAAATCCTTCAAAAAGTAAAAGGGATCGTTAGCACTGGTAATTAGCTGCTCAAAATAGTTATTCTTACATCTATGTGACCATTTTTAGCCAAGTTATAACGAAAATTTGGTTTGTAAATATCAACATTTTGGCAGAATCTGTTTTTCCAAATTTCGGTAATCAAATAATCATTTATTTTGCCACAACATAAAAAATAATTGTCTGAATATGGAATGTCATACCTGACTAAACTCGTAATAAAATTTCCAATCAAACTGTGTTCAAAAATGGAAATTAAATTTTATGGCCATATTTTGCAAATTTTGATGACTCCCTCCTTACAAAAAATGCGGAAATTGATTCAAAAATTAATTTCCCAAAATCCTTCAAAAAGTAATAGGGATCGTTAGCACTGGTAATTAGCTGCTCAAAACAGTTATTCTTATATCTATGTGACCATTTTTAGCCAAGTTATAACGAAAATTTGGTTTGTAAATATCCACATTTTTGCAGAGTCTGTTTTTCCAAATTTCGGTCATCAAATAATCATTTATTTTGCCACAACATAAAAAATAATTGTCTGAATATAGAATGTCATATCTCACTGAGCTCGTAATAAAATTTCCAATCAAACTGTGTTCAATAATGGAAATTAAATTTTATGGCCATATTTTGCAAATTTTGATGACCCCCTCCTTACAAAATATGCGAAAATTGATCCAAAAATTAATTTCCCAAAATCCTTCAAAAAGTAATAGGGATCGTTAGCACTGGTAATTAGCTGCTCAAAACAGTTATTCTTATATCT
>NW_001846067.1:0-1488 GCF_000001215.4 Drosophila melanogaster
TTTTTGTAGGAGGGAGTCAGCAAAATTTGCAAAATATGGCCAAAAAATTTAATTTCTATTTTTGAACACAGTTTGATTGGAAATTTTATTACGAGCTCAGTGAGGTATGACATTCCATATTCAGCCAATTATTTTTTATGTTGTGGCAAAATAAATGATTATTTGATGACCGAAATTTGGAAAAACAGATTCTGCCAAAATGTTGATATTTACAAACCACATTTTCGTTATAACTTGGCTAAAAATGGTCACATAGATGTAAGAATAACTGTTTTGAGCAGCTAATTACCAGTGCTAACGATCCCTATTACTTTTTGAAGGACTTAGGAAAATTAATTTTTGAATCAATTTTCGCATTTTTTGTAAGGAGGGGGGTCATCAAAATTTGCAAAATATGGCCAAAAAATTTAATTTCTATTTTTGAACACAGTCTGATTGGAAATTTTATTACGAGCTCAGTGAGGTATGACATTCCATATTCAGACAATTATTTTTTATGTTGTGGCAAAATAAATGATTATTTGATGACCGAAATTTGGAAATACAGACTCTGCAAAAATGTTGATATTTACAAACGAAATTTTCGTTATAACTTGGTTAAAAATGGTCACATAGATGTAAGAATAACTGTTTTGAGCAGCTAATTACCAGTGCTAACGATCCCTATTACTTTTTGAAGGATTTTGGGAAATTAATTTTTGAATCAATTTCCGCATGTTTTGTAAGCAGGGAGTCATCAAAATTTGCAAAATATGGCCAAAAAATTTAATTTCCATTTTTGAACACAGTTTGATTGGAAATTTTATTACGAGCTCAGTGAGGTATGACATTCCATATTCAGACAATTATTTTTTATGTTGTGGCAAAATAAATGATTATTTGATGACCGAAATTTGGAAAAACAGACCTGCAAAAATGTTGATATTTACAAACGAAATTTTCGTTATAACTTGGCTAAAAATGGTCACATAGATGTAAGAATAATTGTTTTGAGCAGCTAATTACCAGTGCTAACGATCCCTATTACTTTTTGAAGGATTTAGGGAAATTAATTTTTGAATCAATTTCCGCATTTTTTGTAAGGGGGGGGGGGTCATTAAAAGTTGCCAAATATGGCCAAAAAATTTAATTTACATTTTTGAACACAGTTTGATTGGAAATTTTATTACGAGCTCAGTGACATTCCATATTCAGACAATTATTTTTTATGTTGTGGCAAAATAAATGATTATTTGATGACCGAAATTTGGAAAAACAGACTCTGCAAAAATGTTGATATTTACAAACGAAATTTTCGTTATAACTTGGCTAAAAATGGTCACATAGATGTAAGAATAACTGTTTTGAGCAGCTAATTACCAGTGCTAACGATCCCTATTACTTTTTGAAGGATTTTGGGAAATTAATTTTTGAATCAATTTCCGCATGTTTTGTAAGCAGGGAGTCATCAAAATTTGCAAAATATGGCCAAAAAATTAATTTCCATTT
>NW_001846244.1:0-1323 GCF_000001215.4 Drosophila melanogaster
TACCTCACTGAGCTCGTAATAAAATTTCCAATCAAACTGTGTTCAAAAATGGAAATTAAATTTTTTGGCCATATTTTGCAAATTTTGATGACCCCCCTCCTTACAAAAAATGCGAAAATTGATCAAACAATTAATTTCCTAAATCCTTCAAAAAGTAATAGGGATCGTTAGCACTTGGTAATTAGCTGCTCAAAACAGATATTCGTACATCTATGTGACCATTTTTAGCCAAGTTATAACGAAAATTTCGTTTGTAAATATCAACACTTTTGCAGAGTCTGTTTTTCCAAATTTCGGTCATCTAAAAATCATTTATTTTGCCACAACATAAAAAATAATTGTCTGAATATGGAATGTCATACCTCACTGAGCTCGTAATAAAATTTCCAATCAAACTGTGTTCAAAAATGGAAATTAAATTTTTTGGCCATATATGGCAAATTTTGATGACCCCCTCCTTACAAAAAATGCGAAAATTGATCCAAAAATTAATTTCCCTAAATCCTTCAAAAAGTAATAGGGGATCGTTAGCACTGATATTTAGCTGCTCAAAACAGATATTCGTACATCTATGTGACCATTGCTAGCCAAGTTATAACGAAAATTTCGTTTGTAAATATCAACATTTTTGCAGAGTCTGTTTTTCCAAATTTCGGTCATCAAAAAATCATTTATTTTGCCACAACATAAAAAATAATTGTCTGAATATGGAATGTCATACCTCACTGAGCTCGTAATAAAATTTCCAATCAAACTGTGTTCAAAAATGGAAATTAAATTTTTTGGCCATATTTGGCAAATTTTGATGACCCCCCTCCTTACAAAAAAAGCGAAAATTGGTCCAAAAATTAATTTCCTAAATCCTTCAAAAAGGAATAGGGATCGTTAGCACTGATATTTAGCTGCTCAAAACAGATATTCGTACATCTATGTGACCATTGCTAGCCAAGTTATAACGAAAATTTCGTTTGTAAATATCAACATTTTTGCAGAGTCTGTTTTTCCAAATTTCGGTCATAAAAAAATCATTTATTTTGCCACAACATAAAAAATAATTGTCTGAATATGGAATGTCATACCTCACTGAGCTCGGTAATAAAATTTCCAATCAAACTGTGTTCAAAAATGGAAATTAAATTTTTTGGCCATATATGGCAAATTTTGATGACCCCCTCCTTACAAAAAATGCGAAAATTGGTCCAAAAATTAATTTCCCTAAATCCTTCAAAAAGTAATAGGGATCGTTAGCACTGATAATTAGCTGCTCAAAACAGATATTCGTACATCTATGTGACCATTGCTAGCCAAGTTATAACGAAAATT
>NW_001845541.1:0-2520 GCF_000001215.4 Drosophila melanogaster
CCATTTTTAGCCAAGTTATAACGAAAATTTGGTTTGTAAATATCAACATTTTGGCAGAATCTGTTTTTCCAAATTTCGGTCATCAAATAATCATTTATTTTGCCAAAACATAAAAAATAATTGTCTGAATATGGAATGTCATATCTCACTGAGCTCGTAATAAAATTTCCAATCAAACTGTGTTCAAAAATGGAAATTAAATTTTTTGGCCATATTTGGCAAATTTTGATGACCCCCCTCCTTACAAAAAATGCGAAAATTGATCCAAAAATTAATTTCCTAAATCCTTCATAAAGTAATAGGGATCGTTAGCACTGGTAATTAGCTGCTCAAAACAGTTATTCTTACATCTATGTGACAATTTTTAGCCAAGTTATAACGAAAATTTGGTTTGTAAATATCAACATTTTGGCAGAATCTGTTTTTCCAAATTTCGGTCATCAAATAATCATTTATTTTACCACAACATAAAAAATAATTGTCTGAATATGGAATGTCATACCTCACTAAGCTCGTAATAAAATTTCCAATCAAACTGTGTTCAAAAATGGAAATTAAATTTTATGGCCATAATTTGAAAATTTTGATGACTCCCTCCTTACAAAAAATGCGGAAATTGATTCAAAAATTAATTTCCCAAAATCCTTCAAAAAGTAATAGGGATCGTTAGCACTGGTAATTAGCTGCTCAAAACAGTTATTCTTACATCTATGTGACCATTTTTAGCCAAGTTATAACGAAAATTTGGTTTGTAAATATCAACATTTTGGCAGAATCTGTATTTCCAAATTTCGGTCATCAAATAATCATTTATTTTGCCACAACATAAAAAATAATTGTCTGAATATGGAATGTCATACCTCACTAAGCTCGTAATAAAATTTCCAATCAAACTGTGTTCAAAAATGGAAATTAAATTTTTTGGCCATATTTTGCAAATTTTGATGACCCCCCTCCTTACAAAAAATGCGAAAATTGATTCAAAAATTAATTTTCCTAAGTCCTTCAAAAAGTAATAGGGATCGTTAGCACTGGTAATTAGCTGCTCAAAACAGTTATTCTTACATCTATGTGACAATTTTTAGCCAAGTTATAACGAAAATTTTGTTTGTAAATATCAACATTTTGGCAGAATCTGTTTTTCCAAATTTCGGTCATCAAATAATCATTTATTTTGCCAAAACATAAAAAATAATTGTCTGAATATGGAATGTCATATCTCACTGAGCTCGTAATAAAATTTCCAATAAAACTGTGTTCAAAAATGGAAATTAATTTTTTTGGCCATATTTTGCAAATTTTGATGACCCCCCTCCTTACAAAAAATGCGAAAATTGATCCAAAAATTAATTTCCTAAATCCTTCAAAAAGTAATAGGGATCGTTAGCACTGGTAATTAGCTGCTCAGAACAGTTGTTCTTACATCTATGTGACCATTTTTAGCCAAGTTACATTGAAAATTTCGTTTGTAAATATCCACATTTTTGCAGAATCTGTTTTTCCAAATTTCGGACATCAAATAATCATTTATTTTGCCACAACATGTGGCCAAGTTATAACGAAAATTTCGTTTGTAAATATCAACATTTTTGCAGAGTCTGTTTTTCCAAATTTCAAATCATTATTTATTTTGCCACAACATAAAAATAATTGTCTAAATATGGAATGTCATACCTCACTGATCTCGTAATAAAATTTCCAATCAAACTGTGTTCAAAAATGGAAATTAAATTTTTTGGCCATATTTTGCAAATTTTGATGACTCCCTCCTAACAAAAATTGCGGAAATTGATTCAAAAATTAATTTCCCAAAATCCTTCAAAAAGTAATAGGGATCGTTAGCACTGGTAATTAGCTGCTCAAAACAGTTATTCTTACATCTATGTGACCATTTTTAGCCAAGTTATATTGAAAATTTTGTTTGTAAATATCCACATTTTTGCAGAATCTGTTTTTCCAAATTTCGGTCATCAAATAATCATTTATTTTGCCACAACATAAAAAATAATTGTCTGAATATAGAATGTCATATCTCACTGAGCTCGTAATAAAATTTCCAATCAAACTGTGTTCAATAATGGAAATGACATTTTTTGGCCATATTTGGCAAGTTTTGATGACCCCCCTCCTTACAAAAAATGTGAAAATTGATCCAAAAATTAATTTCCTAAAATCCTTCAAAAAGTAATAGGGCTTGTTAGCACTGGTAATTAGCTGCTCAAAACAGTTATTCTTACATCTATGTGACCATTTTTAGCCATGTTATAACGAAAATTTGGTTTGTAAATATCAACATTTTGGCAGAATCTGTTTTTCCAAATTTCGGTCATCAAATAATCATTTATTTTGCCACAACATAAAAAATAATTGGCTGAATATGGAATGTCATACCTCACTGAGCTCGGTAATAAAATTTCCAATCAAACTGTGTTCAAAAATGGAAATTAAATTTTTTGGCCATATTTTGCAAATTTTGATGACTCCCTCCTTACAAAAAATTCGGAAATTGATTCAAAAAAT
>NW_001846224.1:0-1336 GCF_000001215.4 Drosophila melanogaster
TACAAACGAAATTTTCGTCATAACTTGGCTAAAAATGGTCACATAGATGTAAGAATAACTGTTTTGAGCAGCTAATTACCAGTGCTAACGATCCCTATTACTTTTTGAAGGATTTAGGAAATTAATTTTTGGATCAATTTTCGCATTTTTTGTAAGGAGGGGGGTCATCAAAATTTGCAAAATATGGCCAAAAAATTTAATTTCCATTTTTGAACACAGTTTGATTGGAAATTTTATTACGAGCTCAGTGAGGTATGACATTCCATATTCTGACAATTATTTTTAATGTTGTGGCAAAATAAATGATTATTTGATGACCGAAATTTGGAAAAACAGACTCTGCAAAAATGTTGATATTTACAAACGAAATTTTCGTTATAACTTGGCTAAAAATGGTCACATAGCAGCTACTTACCAGTGCTAACGATCTCTATTACTTTTTGAAGGACTTAGGGATATTATTTTTTGGATCAATTTTCGCATTTTTTGTAAGAATGGGGGTCATCAAAATTTGCAAAATATGGCCAAAAAATTTAATTTCCATTTTTGAACACAGTTTGATTGGAAATTTTATTACGATCTCAGTGAAGTATAACATTCCATATACTGACAATTATTTTTAATGTTGTGGCAAAATAAATGATTATTTGATGACCGAAATTTGGAAAAACAGACTCTGCAAAAATGTTGATATTTACAAACGAAATTTTCGTTATAACTTGGCTAAAAATGGTCACATAGATGAATAACTGTTTTAGCAGCTAATTACCAGTGCTAACGATCCCTATTACTTTTTGAAGGATTTAGGAAATTAACTTTTGGATCAATTTTCGCATTTTTTGTAAGAAGGGGGGTCATCAAAATTTGCAAAATATTGCCAAAAAATTTAATTTCCATTTTCGAACACAGTTTGATTGGAAATTTTATTATGAGCTTAGTGAAGTATGACATTCCATATTCAGACAATTATTTTTTATGTTGTGTCAAAATAAATGATTATTTGATGACCGAAATTTGGAAAAACAGATTCTGCAAAAATGTTGATATTTACAAACGAAATTTTCGTTAGAACTTGGCTAAAAATGGTCACATAGATGTACGAATAACTGTTTTGAGCAGCTAATTACCAGTGCTAACGATCCCTATTAATTTTTGAAGGATTTAGGGAAATTAATTTTTGGATCAATTTTCGCATTTTTTGTAAGGAGGGTGGTCATCAAAATTTGCAAAATAATGCCAAAAAATTTAATTTCCATTTTTGAACACAGTTTGATTGGAAATCTTATTGCGAGCTCAGTGAGGTATGACATTCCATATTCAGACAATTATTTTTTAT
>NW_001846909.1:0-1091 GCF_000001215.4 Drosophila melanogaster
AAAAATGCGAAAATTGATCCAAAAATTAATTTCCCTAAATCCTTCAAAAAGTAATAGGGATCGTTAGCACTGGTAAATAGCTGCTCAAAACAGTTATTCTTACATCTATGTGGCCATTTTTAGCCATGTTATAACGAAAATTTGGTTTGTAAATATCAACATTTTTGCAGAGTCTGTTTTTCCAAATTTCGGTCATCAAAAAATCATTTATTTTGCCACAACATAAAAAATAATTGTCTGAATATGGAATGTCATACCTCACTGAGCTCGTAATAAAATTTCCAATCAAACTGTGTTCAAAAATGGAAATTAAATTTTTTGGCCATATTTTGCAAATTTTGATGACCCCCCCTCCTTACAAAAAATGCGAAAATTGATCCAAAAATTAATTTCCTAAATCCTTCAAAAAGTAATAGGGATCGTTAGCACTGGTAAAATAGCTGCTCAAAACAGTTATTCTTACATCTATGTGCCATTTTTAGCCATGTTATAACGAAAATTTGGTTTGTAATATCAACTTTTTGCAGAGTCTGTTTTCCAAATTTCGGTCATCAAATAATCATTTATTTTGCCACAACATAAAAAATAATTGTCTGAATATGGAATGTCATACCTCACTGAGCTCGTAATAAAATTTCCAATCAAACTGTGTTCAAAAATGGAAATTAAATTTTTTGGCATTATTTTGCAAATTTTGATGACCACCCTCCTTACAAAAAATGCGAAAATTGATCCAAAAATTAATTTCCCTAAATCCTTCAAAAAGTAATAGGGATCGTTAGCACTGGTAATTAGCTGCTCAAAACAGTTATTCTTACATCTATGTGACCATTTTTAGCCAAGTTATAACGAAAATTTCGTTTGTAAATATCTACATTTTTGCAGAGTCTGTTTTTCCAAATTTCGGTCAACAAATAATCATTTATTTTGCCACAACATTAAAAATAATTGTCAGAATATGGAATGTTATATTTCACTGAGCTCGTAATAAAATTTCCAATCAAACCTGTGATCAAAAATGGAAATTAAATTTTTTGGCCATATTTTGCAAATTTTGATGACCCCCATCCTTACCAAAAATGCGAAAATTG
>NW_001847187.1:0-1028 GCF_000001215.4 Drosophila melanogaster
GTCATCAAAAAATCATTTATTTTGCCCCAACATAAAAAATAATTGTCTGAATATGGAATGTTATACCTCACTGAGCTGGTAATAAAATTTCCAATCAAACTGTGTTCAAAAATGGAAATTAAATTTTTTGGCCATATTTTGCAAATTTTGATGACCCCCCTCCTTACAAAAAATGCGAAAATTGATCCAAAAATTAATTTCCCCAAATCCATCAAAAAGTAATAGGGATCGTTAGCACTGGTAATTAGCTGCTCAAAACAGTTATTCTTACATTTATGTGACCATTTTTAGCCAAGTTATGACGAATATTTCGTTTGTAAATATCAAGATTTTGCAGAGTCTGTTTTTCCAAATTTCGGTCATCAAATAATCATTTATTTTGCCACAACATAAAAAATAATTGTCAGAATATGGAATGTCATACCTCACTGAGCTTGTAATAAAATTTCCAATCAAACTGTGTTCAAAAATGGAAATTAAATTTTTTGGCCATATTTTGCAAATTTTGATGACCCCCCTCCTTACAACAAATGCGAAAATTGATCCAAAAATTAATTTCCCTTTATCCTTCAAAAAGTAATAGGGATCGTTAGCACTGGTAATTAGCTGCTCAAAACAGTTATTCGTACATCTATGTGACCATTTTTAGCCAAGTTATGACGAATATTTCGTTTGTAAATATCAAGATTTTGCAGAGTCTGTTTTTCCAAATTTCGGTCATCAAATAATCATTTATTTTGCCACAACATAAAAAAAAATTTGTCAGAATATGGAATGTCATACCTCACTGAGCTCGTAATAAAATTTCCAATCAAACAGTGTTCAAAAATGGAAATTAAATTTTTTGGCCATATTTTGCAAATTTTGATGACCCCCCTCCTTACAAAAAATGCGAAAATTGATCCAAAAATTAGTTTCCTAAATCCTTCAAAAAGTAATAGGGGATCGTTAGCACTGGTAATTAGCTGCTCAAAACAGTTATTCTTACATCTATGTGACCATTTTTAGCCAAGTTATAACGAAAATTT
>NW_001847071.1:0-1052 GCF_000001215.4 Drosophila melanogaster
CTTCATCTATGTGACAATTTTTAGCCAAGTTATAACGAAAATTTCGTTTGTAAATATCAACATTTTTGCAGAGTCTGTTTTTCCAAATTTCGGTCATCAAATAATCATTTATTTTGCCACAACATTAAAAATAATTGTCTGAATATGGAATGTCATACCTCACTGAGCTCGTAATAAAACTTCCAATCAAACTGTGTTCAAAAATGGAAATTCAATTTTTTGGCATTATTTTGCAAATTTTGATGACCACCCTCCTTACAAAAAATGCGAAAATTGATCAAAAAATTAATTTCCTTAAATCCTTCAAAAAGTAATAGGGATCTTTAGCACTGATAATTAGCTGCTCAAATCAGTTATTCTTACATCTATGTGACCATTTTTAGCCAAGTTATGACGAAAATTTCGTTTGTAAATATCAACATTTTTGCAGAGTCTGTTTTTCCAAATTTCGGTCATCAAATAATCATTTATTTTGCCACAACATAAAAAATAATTGTCTGAATATGGAATGTCATACTTCACTGAGCTCATAATAAAATTTCCAATCAAACTGTGTTCAAAAATGTAAATTCAATTTTTCGGCATTATTTTGCAAATTTTGATGACCACCCTCCTTACAAAAAATGCGAAAATTGATCCAAAAATTAATTTCCCTAAATCCTTCAAAAAGTAATAGGGATCTTTAGCACTGATAATTAGCTGCTCAAATCAGTTATTCTTACATCTATGTGACCATTTTTAGCCAAGTTATAACGAAAATTTCGTTTGCAAATATCAACATTTTTGCAGAGTCTGTTTTTCCAAAATTTGGTCATCAAATAATCATTTATTTTGCCACAACATTAAAAATAATTGTCAGAATATGGAATGTTATATTTCACTGAGCTCGTAATAAAATTTCCAATCAAACTGTCTTCAAAAATGGAAATTAAATTTTTTGGCCATATTTTGCAAATTTTCGAATTTTTTGTAAGGAGGGGGGTCATCCTTACAAAAAATTCGAAAATTGATCCAAAAATTAATTTCCTAAATCCTTCAAAAAGTAATAGGGA
>NW_001846169.1:0-1380 GCF_000001215.4 Drosophila melanogaster
CTGGTAATTAGCTGCTCAAAACAGTTATTCTTACATCTATGTGACCATTTTTAGCCAAGTTATAACGAAAATTTCGTTTGTAAATATCTACATTTTTGCAGAGTCTGTTTTTCCAAATTTCGGGTCATCAAATAATCATTTATTTTGCCACAACATAAAAAATAATGGTCTGAATATGGAATGTCATACCTCACTGAGCTCGTAATAAAATTTCCAATCAAACTGTGTTCAAAAATGGAAATTACATTTTTTGGCCATATTTTGCAAATTTTGATGACCCCCCTCCATACAGAAAATACGAAAATTGATCCAAAAATTAGTTTCCTAAATCCTTCAAAAAGTAATAGGGATCGTTAGCACTGGTAATTAGCTGCTCAAAACAGTTATTCTTACATCTATGTGACCATTTTTAGCCAAGTTATGACGAAAATTTCGTTTGTACATTTCAACATTTTTGCAGAGTCTCTTTTTCCAAATTTCTGTCATCAAATAATCATTTATTTTGCCACAACATAAAAAATAATTGTCTGAATATGGAATGTCATACCTCACTGAGCTCGTAATAAAATTTCCAATCAAACTGTGTTCAAAAATGGAAATTAAATTTTTTGGCCATATTTTGCAAATTTTGATGACCCCCCTCCTTACAAAAAATGCGAAAATTGATCCAAAAATTAGTTTCCTAAATCCTTCAAAAAGTAATAGGGATCGTAAGCACTGGTAATTAGCTGCTCAAAACAGTTATTCTTACATCTATGTGACCATTTTCAGCCAAGTTATGACGAAAATTTCGTTTGTACATTTCAACATTTTTGCAAAGTCTCTTTTTCCAAATTTCTGTCATCAAATAATCATTTATTTTGCCACAACATAAAAAATAATTGTCTGAATATGGAATGTCATACCTCACTGAGCTCGTAATACAATTTCCAATCAAACTGTGTTCAAAAATGGAAATTAAATTTTTTGGCCATATTTTCCAAATTTTGATGACCCCCCTCCTTACAAAAAATGCGAAAATTGATCCAAAAGTTAATTTCCTAAATCCTTCAAAAAGTAATAGTCTGAATATGGAATGTCATACCTTACTGAGCTCGTAATAAAATTTCCAATCAAACTGTGTTCAAAAATGGAAATTACATTTTTTGGCCATATTTTGCAAATTTTGATGACCCCCCCCATACAGAAAATACGAAAATTGATCCAAAAATTAGTTTCCTAAATCCTTCAAAAAGTAATAGGGATCGTTAGCACTGGTAATTAGCTGCTCAAAACAGTTATTCTTACATCTATGTGACAATTTTTATCCAAGTTATAACGAAAATTTCGTTTGTAAATATCAACATTTTTGCAGAGTCTGTTTTTCCAAATTTCGGTCAT
>NW_001846129.1:0-1419 GCF_000001215.4 Drosophila melanogaster
CACTGATAATTAGCTGCTCAAATCAGTTATTCTTACATCTATGTGACCATTTTTAACCAAGTTATGACGAAAATTTCGTTTGTAAATATCATCACTTTGGCAGAATCTTTTTTTCCAAATTTCGGTCATCAAATAATCATTTATTTTGCCACAACATTAAAAATAATTGTCAGAATATGGAATGTCATACCTCACTGAGCTCGTAATAAAATTTCCAATCAAACTGTGTTCAAAAATGGATATTAAATTTTTTGGCATTATTTTGAAAATTTTGATGACCACCCTCCTTACAAAAAATGCGAAAATTGATTCAAAAATTAATTTCCCTAAATCCTTCAAAAAGTAATAGGGATCGTTAGCACTGGTAATTAGCTGCTAAAAACAGTTATTCTTACATCTATGTGACAATTTTTATCCAAGTTATAACGAAAATTTCGTTTGTAAATATCATTACTTTGGCAGAATCTGTTTTTCCAAATTTCGGTCATCAAATAATCATTTATTTTGCCACAACATAAAAAATAATTGTCTGAATATGGAATGTCATACTTCACTGAGCTCATAATAAAATTTCCAATCAAACTGTGTTCAAAAATGGAAATTAAATTTTTTGGCATTATTTTGCAAATTTTGATGACCCCCATCCTTACAAAAAATGCGAAAACTGATCCAAAAATTAATTTCCCTAAATCCTTCAAAAAGTAATAGGGATCGTTAGCACTGGTAATTAGCTGCTCAAAACAGTTATTCTTACATCTATGTGACCATTTTTAGCCAAGTTATGACGAAAATTTCGTTTGTAAATATCAACATTTTTGCAGAGTCTGTTTTTCCAAATTTCGGTCATCAAATAATCATTTATTTTGCCACAACAAAAAAAATTATTGTCTGAATATGGAATGTCATACCTCACTGAGCTCGTAATAAAATTTCCAATCAAACTGTGTTCAAAAATGGAAATTACATTTTTTGGCCATATTTTGCAAATTTTGATGACCCCCCTCCATACAGAAAATACGAAAATTTATCCAAAAATTAGTTTCCTAAATCCTTCAAAAAGTAATAGGGATCGTTAGCACTGGTAATTAGCTGCTCAAAACAGTTATTCGTACATCCATGTGACCATTTTTAGCCAAGTTATAACGAAAATTTCGTTTGTAAATATCAACATTTTTGCAGAATCTGTTTTTCCAAATTTCGGTCATCAAATAGTCATTTATTTTGAAACAACATAAAATATAATTGTCTGAATATGGAAAGTCATACCTCACTGAGCTCTGTAATCAAATTTCCAATCAAACTGTGTTCAAAAATGGAAATTAAATTTTTTGGCCATATTTTGCAAATTTTGAAGACCCCCCTCCTTACAAAAAATGCGAAAATTGATCCAAAAGTTAATTTCCTAAATCCTTCAAAAAG
>NW_001846126.1:0-1423 GCF_000001215.4 Drosophila melanogaster
ATTTTTGCAGAGTCTGTTTTTCCAAATTTCGGTCATCAAATAATCATTTATTTTGCAACAACATAAAAAATAATTGTCTGAATATGGAATGTCATACCTCACTGAGCTCGTAATAAAATTTCCAATCAAACTGTGTTCAAAAATGGAAATTACATTTTTTGGCCATATTTTGCAAATTTTGATGACCCCCCTCCATACAGAAAATACGAAAATTGATCCAAAAATTAGTTTCCTAAATCCTTCAAAAAGTAATAGGGATCGTTAGCACTGGTAATTAGCTGCTCAAAACAGTTATTCTTAAAAATGGTCACCATTTTTAACCAAGTTATGACGAAAATTTCGTTTGTAAATATCATTACATTGGCAGAATCTGTTTTTCCAAATTTCGGTCATCAAATAATCATTTATTTTGCCACAACATTAAAAACAATTGTCAGAATATGGAATGTCATACTTCACTGAGCTCGTAATAACATTTCCAATCAAACTGTGTTCAAAAATGGAAATTAAATTTTTTGGCCATATTTTGCAAATTTTGATGACCCCCCTCCTTACAAAAAATGCGAAAATTGATTCAAAAATTAATTTCCCTAAATCCTTCAAAAAGTAATAGAGATCGTTAGCACTGGTAATTAGCTGCTTAAAACAGTTATTCTTACATCTATGTGACCATTTTTAGCCAAGTTATGACGAAAATTTCGTTTGTAAATATCAACATTTTTGCAGAGTCTGTTTTTCCAAATTTCGGTCATCAAATAATCATTTATTTTGCCACAACATAAAAAATAATTGTCTGAATATGGAATACCTCACTGAGCTCGTAATAAAATTTCCAATCAAACTGTGTTCAAAAATGGAAATTACATTTTTTGGCCATATTTTGCAAATTTTGATGACCCCCCTCCATACAGAAAATACGAAAATTGATCCAAAAATTAGTTTCCTAAATCCATCAAAAAGTAATAGGGATCGTTAGCACTGGTAATTAGCTGCTCAAAACAGTTATTCTTAAAAATGGTCACCATTTTTAACCAAGTTATGACGAAAATTTCGTTTGTAAATATCATTACATTGGCAGAATCTGTTTTTCCAAATTTCGGTCATCAAATAATCATTTATTTTGCCACAACATTAAAAATAATTGTCAGAATATGAAATGTCATACTTCACTGAGCTCGTAATAAAATTTCCAATCAAACTGTGTTCAAAAATGGAAATTAAATTTTTTGGCATTATTTTGCAAATTTTGATGACCACCCTCCTTACAAAAAATGCGAAAACTGATCCAAAAATTAATTTCCCTAAATCCTTCAAAAAGTAATAGGGATCGTTAGCAATGGTAATTAGCTGCTCAAAACAGTTATTCTTACATCTATGTGACCATTTTTAACCAAGTTATGACGAAAATTTCGTTTGTAAATAT
>NW_001845987.1:0-1630 GCF_000001215.4 Drosophila melanogaster
TTTGAGCAGCTAATTACCATTGCTAACGATCCCTATTACTTTTTGAAGGATTTAGGGAAATTAATTTTTGGATCAGTTTTCGCATTTTTTGTAAGGAGGGTGGTCATCAAAATTTGCAAAATAATGCCAAAAAATTTAATTTCCATTTTTGAACACAGTTTGATTGGAAATTTTATTACGAGCTCAGTGAAGTATGACATTCCATATTCTGACAATTATTTTTAATGTTGTGGCAAAATAAATGATTATTTGATGACCGAAATTTGGAAAAACAGATTCTGCCAAAGTAATGATATTTACAAACGAAATTTTCGTCATAACTTGGTTAAAAATGGTCACATAGATGTAAGAATAACTGATTTGAGCAGCTAATTATCAGTGCTAAAGATCCCTATTACTTTTTGAAGGATTTAGGGAAATTAATTTTTGGATCAATTTTCGCATTTTTTGTAAGAAGGGGGGTCATCAAAATTTGCAAAATATGGCCAAGAAATTTAATTTCCATTTTTGAACACAGTTTGATTGGAATTTTTATTACCGAGCTTAGTGAGGTATGACATTCCATATTCAGACAATTATTTTTTATGTTGTGGCAAAATAAATGATTATTTGATGACCGAAATTTGGAAAAACAGATTCTGCAAAAATGTTTATATTTACAAACCAAATTTTCGTTATAACTTGGCTAAAAATGGTCACATAGATGTAAGAATAACTGTTTTGAGCAGCTAATTAGCTGCTAACGATCCCTATTACTTTTTGAAGGATTTAGGGAAATTAATTTTTGGATCAATTTTCTCATTTTTTGTAAGGAGGGGGGTCATCAAAATTTGCAAAATATGGCCAAAAAATTTAATTTCCATTTTTGAACACAGTTTGATTGGAAATTTTATTACGAGCTCAGTGAGATATGACATTCCATATTCAGACAATTATTTTTTATGTTGTGGCAAAATAAATGATTATTTGATGACCGAAATTTGGAAAAACAGACTCTGCAAAAAAGTGGATATTTACAAACGAAATTTTCGTTATAACTTGGCTAAAAATGGTCACATAGATGTACGAATATCTGTTTTGAGCAGCTAATTACCAGTGCTAACGATCCCTATTACTTTTTGAAGGATTTAGTGAAATTAATTTTTGGATCAATTTTCGCATTTTTTGTAAGAAGGGGGGTCATCAAAATTTGCAAAATATGGCCAAGAAATTTAATTTCCATTTTTGAACACAGTTTGATTGGAATTTTTATTACGAGCTTAGTGAGGTATGACATTCCATATTCAGACAATTATTTTTTATGTTGTGGCAAAATAAATGATTATTTGATGACCGAAATTTGGAAAAACAGATTCTGCAAAAATGTTTATATTTACAAACCAAATTTTCGTTATAACTTGGCTAAAAATGGTCACATAGATGTAAGAATAACTGTTTTGAGCAGCTAATTAGCTGCTAACGATCCCTATTACTTTTTGAAGGATTTAGGGAAATTAATTTTTGGATCAATTTTCTCATTTTTTGTAAGGAGGGGGGTCATCAAAATTTGCAAAATATGGCCAAAAAATTTAATTTCCATTTTTGAACACAGTTTGATTGGAAATTTTATTACGAGCTCAGTGAGGTATGA
>NW_001845731.1:0-2096 GCF_000001215.4 Drosophila melanogaster
TTTTGGCCTATTTGGCAAATTTTGATGACCCCCCTCCTTACAAAAAATGCGAAAATTGATCCAAAAATTAATTTCCTAAATCCTTCAAAAAGTAATAGGGATCGTTAGCACTGGTAATTAGCTGCTCAAAACAGTTATTCTTACATCTATGTGACCATTTTTATCCAAGTTATAACGAAAATTTCGTTTGTAAATATAATTACTTTGGCAGAATCTGTTTTTCCAAATTTCGGTCATCAAATAATCATTTATTTTGCCACAACATAAAAAATAATTGTCTGAATATGGAATGTCATACTTCACTGAGCTCATAATAAAATTTCCAATCAAACTGTGTTCAAAAATGGAAATTAAATTTTTTGGCATTATTTTGCAAATTTTGATGACCCCCCTCCATACAGAAAATACGAAAATTGATCCAAAAATTAGTTTCCTAAATCCTTCAAAAAGTAAAAGGGATCGTTAGCACTGGTAATTAGCTGCTCAAAACAGTTATTCTTACATCTATGTGACCATTTTTAGCCAAGTTATGACGAAAATTTCGTTTGTACATTTCAACATTTTTGCAGAGTCTCTTTTTCCAAATTTCTGTCATCAAATAATCATTTATTTTGCCACAACATAAAAAATAATTGTCTGAATATGGAATGTCATACCTCACTGAGCTCGTAATAAAATTTCCAATCAAACTGTGTTCAAAAATGGAAATTACATTTTTTGGCCATATTTTGCAAATTTTGATGACCCCCCTCCATACAGAAAATACGAAAATTGATCCAAAAATTAGTTTCCTAAATCCTTCAAAAGGTAATAGGGATCGTTAGCACTGATAATTAGCTGCTCAAAACAGTTATTCTTACAGCTATGTGACCATTTTTAGCCAAGTTATGACGAAAATTTCGTTTGTACATTTCAACATTTTTGCAGAGTCTCTTTTTCCAAATTTCTGTCATCAAATAATCATTTATTTTGCCACAACATAAAAAATAATTGTCTGAATATGGAATGTCATAAATAATCGTAATAAAATTTCCAATCAAACTGTGTTCAAAAATGGAAATTAAATTTTTTGGCCATATTTGGCAAATTTTGATGACCCCCCTCCTTACAAAAAATGCGAAAATTGATCCAAAAATTAATTTCCTAAATCCTTCAAAAAGTAATAGGGATCGTTAGCACTGGTAATTAGCTGCTCAAAACAGTTATTCTTACATCTATGTGACCATTTTTATCCAAGTTATAACGAAAATTTCGTTTGTAAATATCATTACTTTGGCAGAATCTGTTTTTCCAAATTTCGGTCATCAAATAATCATTTATTTTGCCACAACATAAAAAATAAATGTCTGAATATGGAATGTCATACCTCACTGAGCTCGTAATACAATTTCCAATCAAACTGTGTTCAAAAATGGAAATTAAATTTTTTGGCCATATTTTGCAAATTTTGATGACCCCCCTCCTTACAAAAAATGCGAAAATTGATCCAAAAATTAATTTTCCTAAATCCTTCAAAAAGTAATAGGGATCGTAAGCACTGGTAATTAGCTGCTCAAAACAGTTATTCGTACATCTATGTGACCATTTTTAGCCAAGTTATAACGAAAATTTCGTTTGTAAATATCAACATTTTTGCAGAATCTGTTTTTCCAAATTTCGGTCATCAAATAATCATTTATTTTGCCACAACATAAAAAATAATTGTCTGAATATGGAATGTCATACCTCACTGAACTCGTAATAAAATTTCCAATCAAACTGTGTTCAAAAATGGAAATTACATTTTTTGGCCATATTTTGCAAATTTTGATGACCCCCCCATACAGAAAATACGGAAAATTGATCCAAAAATTAGTTTCCTAAATCCTTCAAAAAGAAATAGGGATCGTTAGCACTGGTAATTAGCTGCTCAAAACAGTTATTCTTACATCTATGTGACCATTTTTAGCCAAGTTATAACGAAAATTTCGGTTTGTAAATATCAACATTTTTGCAGAGTCTGTTTTTCCAAATTTCGGTCATCAAATAATCATTTATTTTGCCACAACATTAAAAATAATTGTCAGAATATGGAATGTCATACCTCACTGAGCTCG
>NW_001847060.1:0-1055 GCF_000001215.4 Drosophila melanogaster
ATAACTTGGCTGAAAATGGTCACATAGATGTAAGAATAACTGTTTTAAGCAGCTAATTACCAGTGCTAACGATCTCTATTACTTTTTGAAGGATTTAGGGAAATTAATTTTTGAATCAATTTTCGCATTTTTTGTAAGGAGGGTGGTCATCAAAATTTGCAAAATAATGCCAAAAAATTTAATTTCCATTTTTGAACACAGTTTGATTGGAAATTTTATTACGAGCTCAGTGAGGTATGACATTCCATATTCAGACAATTATTTTTTATGTTGTGGCAAAATAAATGATTATTTGATGACCGAAATTTGGAAAAACAGATTCTGCAAAAATGTTGATATTTACAAACGAAATTTTTGTTATAACTTGGCTAAAAATGGTCACATAGATGTAAGAGTAACTGTTTTGAGCAGCTAATTACCAGTGCTAACGATCCCTATTACTTTTTGAAGGATTTAGGGAAATTAATTTTTGGATCAGTTTTCGGATTTTTTTAAGGAGGGTGGTCATCAAAATTTGCAAAATAATGCCAAAAAATTTAATTTCCATTTTTGAACACAGTTTGATTGGAAATTTTATTACGAGCTCAGTGAGGTATGACATTCCATATTCAGACAATTATTTTTTATGTTGTGGCAAAATAAATGATTATTTGATGACCGAAATTTGGAAAAACAGACTCTGCAAAAATGTAGATATTTACAAACGAAATTTTCGTTATAACTTGGCTAAAAATGGTCACATAGATGTAAGAATAACTGTTTTGAGCAGCTAATTACCAGTGCTAACGATCCCTATTACTTTTTGAAGGATTTAGGGAAATTAATTTTTGAATCAATTTTCGCATTTTTTGTAAGGAGGAATGTCATCAAAATTTGCAAAATATGGCCAAAAAATGTAATTTCCATTTTTGCACACAGTTTGATTGGAAATTTTATTACGAGCTCAGTGAGGTATGACATTCCATATTCTGACAATTATTTTTAATGTTGGGGCAAAATAAATGATTATTTGATGACCCGAAATTTGGAAAAACAGATTCTGCCAAAATGTTGAT
>NW_001845933.1:0-1747 GCF_000001215.4 Drosophila melanogaster
TTAAAAATGGAAATTCATTTTTTGGCCATATTTTGCAAATTTTGATGACCCCCCTCCTTACAAAAAATGCGAAAATTGATCCAAAAATTAATTTCCCTAATTCCTTCAAAAAGTAATAGGGATCGTTAGCACTGATAATTAGCTGCTCAAATCAGTTATTCTTACATCTATGTGACCATTTTTAACCAAGTTATGACGAAAATTTCGTTTGTAAATATCATTACTTTGGCAGAATCTGTTTTTCCAAATTTCGGTCATCAAATAATCATTTATTTTGCCACAACATTAAAAATAATTGTCAGAATATGGAATGTCATACCTCACTGAGCTCGTAATAAAATTTCCAATCAAACTGTGTTCAAAAATGGAAATTAAATTTTTTGGCCATATTTTGCAAATTTTGATGACCCCCCTCCTTACAAAAAATGCGAAAATTGATTCAAAAATTAATTTCCCTAAATCCTTCAAAAAGTAATAGAGATCGTTAGCACTGGTAATTAGCTGCTCAAAACAGTTATTCTTACATCTATGTGACCATTTTTAGCCAAGTTATGACGAAAATTTCGTTTGTAAATATCTACATTTTTGCAGAGTCTGTTTTTCCAAATTTCGGTCATCAAATAATCATTTATTTTGCCACAACATTAAAAATAATTGTCAGAATATGGAATGTCATACCTCACTGAGCTCGTAATAAAATTTCCAATCAAACTGTGTTCAAAAATGGATATTACATTTTTTGGCATTATTTTGCAAATTTTGATGACCACCCTCCTTACAAAAAATGCGAAAATTGATTCAAAAATTAATTTCCCTAAATCCTTCAAAAAGTAATAGGGATCTTTAGCACTGATAATTAGCTGCTCAAATCAGTTATTCTTACATCTATGTGACCATTTTTAACCAAGTTATGACGAAAATTTCGTTTGTAAATATCATTACTTTGGCAGAATCTGTTTTTCCAAATTTCGGTCATCAAATAATCATTTATTTTGCCACAACATTAAAAATAATTGTCAGAATATGGAATGTCATACCTCACTGAGCTCGTAATAAAATTTCCAATCAAACTGTGTTCAAAAATGGATATTAAATTTTTTGGCCATATTTTGCAAATTTTGATGACCACCCTCCCTAAATTAGCTGCTCAAATCAGTTATTCTTACATCTTTGTGACCATTTTTAACCAAGTTATGACGAAAATTTCGTTTGTAAATATCATTACTTTGGCAGAATCTGTTTTTCCAAATTTCGGTCATCAAATAATCATTTATTTTGCCACAACATGAAAAATAATTGTCAGAATATGGAATGTCATACCTCACTGAGCTCGTAATAAAATTTCCAATCAAACTGTGTTCAAAAATGGATATTAAATTTTTTGGCATTATTTTGCAAATTTTGATGACCACCCTCCTTACAAAAAATGCGAAAATTGATCCAAAAATTAATTTCCCTAAATTGTAGTATATACGAACATAATAACAATAATAATAACAATAATAATAATAATATTAATAATAATTATAATATGAATCATAATAATAAGTCAACTAATAAGTAAACTTAGGACCACCCTAATTCCTTAGGGTCACCCTAGTAGATCTTTAGATACACCCTAATACTAAATATGCGAATTCAGCATGTACGCCTTTAGGGGTCGCACTCGACTCCCATTGGTTATCGAGTATGAACTTCATACTTACATATTGCAGAATTTGCTAGTGTCAGCACTTGGCTGTCACAA
>NW_001846373.1:0-1251 GCF_000001215.4 Drosophila melanogaster
TTTGATGACCACCCTCCTTACAGAGATCCGAAAACTTATCCAAAAATTAATTTCCCTAAATCCTTCAAAAAGTAATAGGGATCGGTAGCAATGGTAATTAGCTGCTCAAAACAGTTATTCTTACATCTATGTGACCATTTTTAACCAAGTTATGACGAAAATTTCGTTTGTAAATATCATTACTTTGGCAGAATCTGGTTTTCCAAATTTCGGTCATCAAATAATCATTTATTTTGCCACAACATTAAAAGTAATTGGCAGAATATGGAATGGCATACTTCACTGAGCTCGGAATAAAATTTCCAATCAAACTGTGGGTCAAAAATGGAAATTAAATTTTTTGGCATTATTTTGCAAATTTTGATGACCACCCTCCTTAAAAAAATCCGAAAACTGATCCAAAACTTAATTTCCCTCAATCCTTCAAAAAGTAATAGGGATCGGTAGCAATGGTAATTAGCTGCTCAAAACAGTTATTCTTACATCTATGTGACCATTTTTAGCCAAGTTATAAAGAAAATTTCGTTTGGAAATATCAACATTTTTGCAGAATCTGTTTTTCCAAATTTCGGTCATCAAATAATCATTTATTTTGCCACAACATTAAAAATAATTGTCAGAATATGGAATGTCATACCTCACTGAGCTCGTAATAAAATTTCCAATCAAACTGTGTTCAAAAATGGAAATTAAATTTTTTGGCCATATTTTGCAAATTTTGATGA
Source organism: Drosophila melanogaster (assembly GCF_000001215.4). Lineage (NCBI taxonomy): Eukaryota > Metazoa > Arthropoda > Insecta > Diptera > Drosophilidae > Drosophila > Drosophila melanogaster. Next base: position 726 of record NW_001846373.1, read on the forward strand.
CCCCCCTCCTTACAAAAAATGTGAAAATTGATTCAAAAATTAATTTCCCTAAATCCTTCAAAAAGTAATAGAGATCGTTAGCACTGGTAATTAGCTGCTTAAAACAGTTATTCTTACATCTATGTGACCATTTTTAGCCAAGTTATGACGAAAATTTCGTTTGTAAATATCAACATTTTTGCAGAGTCTGTTTTTCCAAATTTCGGTCATCAAATAATCATTTATTTTGCCACAACATAAAAAATAATTGTCTGAATATGGAATGTCATACCTCACTGAGCTCGTAATAAAATTTCCAATCAAACTGTGTTCAAAAATGGAAATTAAATTTTTTGGCCATATTTTGCAAATTTTGATGACCCCCCTCCTTACAAAAAATGCGAAAATTGATCCAAAAATTAATTTCCTAAATCCTTCAAAAAGTAATAGGGATCGTTAGCACTGGTAATTAGCTGCTCAAAACAGTTATTCTTACATCTATGTGACAATTTTTATCCAAGTTATAACGAAAATTCGTTTGTAAATA
>NW_001845612.1:0-2363 GCF_000001215.4 Drosophila melanogaster
TTTTCGTACGCCCGGGGTCATCAAAATTTGCCAAATATGGCCAAAAAATTTAATTTCCATTTTTGAACACAGTTTGATTGGAAATTTTATTACGAGCTCAGTGAGGTATGACATTCCATATTCAGACAATTATTTTTTATGTTGTGGCAAAATAAATGATTATTTGATGACCGAAATTTGGAAAAACAGACTCTGCAAAAATGTAGATATTTACAAACCGAAATTTTCTTTATAACTTGGCTAAAAATGGTCACATAGATGTAAGAATAACTGTTTTGAGCAGCTATTTACCAGTGCTAACGATCCCTATTACTTTTTGAAGGATTTAGGAAATTAATTTTTGGATCAATTTTCCCATTTTTCGTAAGGAGGGGGTCATCAAAATTTGCCAAATATGGCCAAATATTTAATTTCCATTTTTGAACACAGTTTGATTGGAAATTTTATTACGAGCTCAGTGAGGTATGACATTCCATATTCAGACAATTATTTTTTATGTTGTGGCAAAATAAATGATTATTTGATGACCGAAATTTGGAAAAACAGACTCTGCAAAAATGTAGATATTTACAAACGAAATTTTCGTTATAACTTAGCTAAAAATGGTCACATAGATGTACGAATATCTGTTTTGAGCAGCTAATTACCAGTGCTAGCGATCCCTATTACTCTTTGAAGGATTTAGGAAATAAATTTTTGGATCAATTTTCCCATTTTTTGTACGGAGGGGGTCATCAAAATTTGCCAAATATGGCCAAAAAATTTAATTTCCATTTTTGAACACAGTTTGATTGGAAATTTTATTACGAGCTCAGTGAGGTATGACATTCCATATTCAGACAATTATTTTTTATGTTGTGGCAAAATAAATGATTTTTTGATGACCGAAATTTGGAAAACAGACTCTGCAAAAATATTGATATTTACAAACGAAATTTTCGCTATAACTTGGCTAAAAATGGTCACATAGATGTACGAATATCTGTTTTGAGCAGCTAATTACCAGTTCTAACGATCCCTATTACTTTTTGAAGGATTTAGGAAATTCATTTTTGTATCAATTTTCGCATTTTTTGTAAGGAGGGGGTCATCAAAATTTGCAAAATATGGCCAAAAAATTTAATTTCCATTTTTGAACACAGTTTGATTGGAAATTTTATTACGAGCTCAGTGAGGTATGACATTCCATATTCAGACAATTATTTTTTATGTTGTGGCAAAATTAATGATTATTTGATGACCGAAATTTGGAAAAACAGATTCTGCAAAAATGTTGATATTTACAAACGAAATTTTCGTTATAACTTAGCTGAAAATGGTCACATAGATGTACGAATATCTGTTTTGAGCAGCTAATTACCAGTGCTAGCGATCCCTATTACTCTTTGAAGGATTTAGGAAATAAATTTTTGGATCAATTTTCCCATTTTTTGTAAGGAGGGGGTCATCAAAATTTGCAAAATATGGCCAAAAAATTTAATTTCCATTTTTGAACACAGTTTGATTGGAAATTTTATTACGAGCTCAGTGAGGTATGACATTCCATATTCAGACAATTATTTTTTATGTTGTGGCAAAATAAATGATTTTTTGATGACCGAAATTTGGAAAAACAGACTCTGCAAAAAAATGATATTTACAAACGAAATTTTCGTCATAACTTGGTTAAAAATGGTCACATAGATGTAAGAATAACTGTTTTGAGCAGCTAATTATCAGTGCTAACGATCCCTATTACTTTTTGAAGGATTTAGGAAAATTAATTTTTGGATCAATTTTCGCCTTTTTTGGAAGAAAGGGGGTCATCAAAATTTGCCAAATATTTCCAAAAAATTTAATTTCCATTTTTGAACACAGTTTGATTGGAAATTTTATTACGAGCTCAGTGGTATGACATTCCATATTCAGACAATTATTTTTTATGTTGTGGCAAAATAAATGATTATTTGATGACCGAAATTTGGAAAAACAGATTCTGCCAAAGAAATTACAAACGAAATTTTCGTCATAACTTGGCTAAAAATGGTTACATAGATGTAAGAATAACTGTTTTGAGCAGCTTATTATCAGTGCTAACGATCCCTATTACTTTTTGAAGGATTTAGGGAAATTAATTTTTGGATCAATTTTTGTATTTTTTGTAAGGAGGGGGTCATCAAAATTTGCCAAATATGGCCAAAAAATTTAATTTCCATTTTTGAACACAGTTTGATTGGAAATTTTATTACGAGCTCAGTGAGGTATGACATTCCATATTCAGACAATTATTTTTTATGTTGTGGCAAAAAAAAAATGATTTTTTGATGACCGAAATTTGGAAAAACAGACTCTGCAAAAATGTTGATATTTACAAACGAAATTTT
>NW_001845746.1:0-2079 GCF_000001215.4 Drosophila melanogaster
CTACTGAGCTCGTGTAAAATTTCCAATCAAACTGTCTTCAAAAATGGAAATTAAATTTTTTGGCCATATTTTGCAAATTTTGATGACCCCCCTCCTTACAAAAAATGCGGAAATTGATTCAAAAATTAATTTCCCAAAATCCTTCAAAAAGTAATAGGGATCCGTGTAGCACTGGTAATTAGCTGCTCAAAACAGTTATTCTTACATCTATGTGACCATTTTTAGCCAAGTTATAACGAAAATTTCGTTTGTAAATATCAACATTTTTGCAGAGTCTTTTTTTCCAAATTTCAAATCATCATTTATTTTGCCACAACATAAAAATAATTGTCTAAATATGGAATGTCATACCTCACTGAGCTCGTAATAAAATTTCCAATCAAACTGTCTTCAAAAATGGAAATTAAATTTTTTGGCCATATTTTGCAAATTTTGATGACCCCCCTCCTTACAAAAAATGCGGAAATTGATTCAAAAATTAATTTCCCAAAATCCTTCAAAAAGTAATAGGGATCGTTAGCACTGGTAATTAGCTGCTCAAAACAGTTATTCTTACATCTATGTGACCATTTTTAGCCAAGTTATAACGAAAATTTCGTTTGTAAATATCAACATTTTTGCAGAGTCTTTTTTTCCAAATTTCAAATCATCATTTATTTTGCCACAACATAAAAATAATTGTCTAAATATGGAATGTCATACCTCACTGAGCTCGTAATAAAATTTCCAATCAAACTGTCTTCAAAAATGGAAATTAAATTTTTTGGCCATATTTTGCAAATTTTGATGACCCCCCTCCTTACAAAAAATGCGGAAATTGATTCAAAAATTAATTTCCCAAAATCCTTCAAAAAGTAATAGGGATCGTTAGCACTGGTAATTAGCTGCTCAAAACAGTTATTCTTACATCTATGTGACCATTTTTAGCCAAGTTATAACGAAAATTTCGTTTGTAAATATCAACATTTTTGCAGAGTCTTTTTTTCCAAATTTCAAATCATCATTTATTTTGCCACAACATAAAAATAATTGTCTAAATATGGAATGTCATACCTCACTGAGCTCGTAATAAAATATCCAATCAAACTGTGTTCAAAAATGGAAATTAAATTTTTTGGCCATATTTTGCAAATTTTGATGACCCCCCTCCTTACAAAAAATGCGAAAATTGATCCAAAAATGAATTTCCCTAAATCCTTCAAAAAGTAATAGGGATCGTTAGCACTGGTAATTAGCTGCTTAAAACAGATATTCGTACATCTATGTGACCATTTTTAGCCAAGTTATAACGAAAATTTCGTTTGTAAATATCCACTTTTTTGGAGAGTCTGTTTTTCCAAATTTCGGTCATCAAATAATCATTTATTTTGCCACAACATAAAAAATAATTGTCTGAATATGGAATGTCATATCTCACTGAGCTCGTAATAAAATTTCCAATCAAACTGTGTTCAAAAATGGAAATTAAATTTTTTGGCCATATTTGGCAAATTTTGATGACCCCCCTCCTTACAAAAAATGCGGAAATTGATTCAAAAATTAATTTCCCAAAATCCTTCAAAAAGTAATAGGGATCGTTAGCACTGGTAATTAGCTGCTCAAAACAGTTATTCTTACATCTATGTGACCATTTTTAGCCAAGTTATAACGAAAATTTCGTTTGTAAATATCAACATTTTTGCAGAGTCTGTTTTTCCAAATTTCGGTCATCAAATAATCATTTATTTTGCCACAACATACGAAATAATTGTCTGAATATGGAATGTCGTACCTCACTGAGCTCGTAATAAAATTTCCAATCAAACTCTGTTCAAAAATGGAAATTAAATTTTTTGGCCATATTTTGCAAATTTTGATGACCCCCCTCCTTACAAAAAATGCGAAAATTGATCCAAAAATTAATTTCCCTAAATCCTTCAAAAAGTAATAGGGATCGGTTAGCACTGGTAATTAGCTGCTCAAAACATCTTACATCCATGTGACCATTTTTAGCCAAGTTATAACGAAAATTTCGTTTGTAAATATCAACATTTTTGCAGAGTCTGTTTTTCCAAATTTCGGTCATCAAATAATCATTTA
>NW_001845401.1:0-2877 GCF_000001215.4 Drosophila melanogaster
TAGGAGGGGGGGTCATCAAAATTTGCAAAATATGGCCAAAAAATTTAATTTCCATTTTTGAACACAGTTTGATTGGAAATTTTATTACGAGCTCAGTGAGGTATGACATTCCATATTCTGACAATTATTTTTAATGTTGTGGCAAAATAAATGATTATTTGATGACCGAAATTTGGAATAACAGACTCTGCAAAAATGTTGATATTTACAAACGAAATTTTCGTTATAACTTTTCTAAAAATGGTCACATAGATGTAAGAATAACTGTTTTGAGCAGCTAATTACCAGTGCTAACGATCCCTATTACTTTTTGAAGGATTTAGAAAACTAATTTTTGAATCAATTTTCGCATTTTTTGTAAGGAGGGTGGTCATCAAAATTTGCAAAATTATGCCAAAAAATTTAATTTCCATTTTTGAACACAGTTTGATTGGAAATTTTATTATGAGCTCAATGAGGTATGACATTCCATATTCTGACAATTATTTTTTATGTTGCGGCAAAATAAATGATTATTTGATGACCGAAATTTGGAAAAACAGACTCTGCAAAAATGTTGATATTTACAAACGAAATTTTCGTTATAACTTTTCTAAAAATTGTCACATAGATGTAAGAATAACTGTTTTTAGCAGCTTAATTACCAGTGCTAACGATCCCTATTACTTTTTGAAGGATTTAGGAAATTAATTTTTGGATCAATTTTCGCATTTTTTGTAAGGAGGGGGGTCTTCAAAATTTGCAATATATGGCCAAAAAATTTAATTTCCATTTTTGAACACAGTTTGATTGGAAATTTTATTACGAGCTCAGTGAGGTATGACATTCCATATTCAGACAATTATATTTTATGTTGTGGCAAAATAAATGATTATTTGATGACCGAAATTTGGAAAAACAGACTCTGCAAAAATGTTGATATTTACAAACGAAATTTTCGTTATAACTTGGCTAAAAATGGTCACATAGATGTAAGAATAACTGTTTTGAGCAGCTAATTACCAGTGCTAACGATCCCTATTACTTTTTGAAGGATTTAGAAAACTAATTTTTGGATCAATTTTCGCATTTTCTGTAAGGAGGGGTGTCATCAAAATTTGCAAAATATGCCAAAAAAATGTAATTTCCATTTTTGAACACAGTTTGATTGGAAATTTTATTACGAGCTCAGTGAGGTATGACATTCCATATTCAGACTATTACTTTTTGAAGGATTTAGGAAATTAACTTTTGGATCAATTTTCGCATTTTTTGTAAGGAGGGGGGTCTTCAAAATTTGCAAAATATGGCCAAAAAATTTAATTTCCATTTTTGAACACAGTTTGATTGGAAATTTTATTACGAGCTCAGTGAGGTATGACATTCCATATTCAGACAATTATATTTTATGTTGTGGCAAAATAAATGACTATTTGATGACCGAAATTTGGAAAAACAGATTCTGCAAAAATGTTGATATTTACAAGCGAAATTTTCGTTATATCTTGGCTAAAAATGGTCACATAGATGTAAGAATAACTGTTTTAAGCAGCTAATTACCAGTGCTAACGATCCCTATTACTTTTTGAAGGATTTAGGAAAATTAATTTTTGGATCAATTTTCGCATTTTTTGTAAGGAGGGGGGTCATCAAAATTTGCAAAATATGGCCAAAAAATGTAATATCCATTTTTGAACACAGTTTGATTGGAAATTTTATTACGAGCTCAGTGAGGTATGACATTCCATATTCAGACAATTATATTTTATGTTGTGGCAAAATAAATGACTATTTGATAACCGAAATTTGGAAAAACAGATTCTGCAAAAATGTTGATATTTACAAGCGAAATTTTCGTTATATCTTGGTTAAAAATGGTCACATAGATGTAAGAATAACTGATTTGAGCAGCTAATTATCAGTGCTAACGATCCCTATTACTTTTTGAAGGATTTAGGGAAATTAATTTTTGAATCAATTTTCGCATTTTTTGTAAGGAGGAGGGTCATCAAAATTTGCAAAATAATGCCAAAAAATTGAATTTCCATTTTTGAACACAGTTTGATTGGAAATTTTATTACGAGCTCAGTGAGGTATGACATTCCATATTCAGACAATTATATTTTATGTTGTGGCAAAATAAATGACTATTTGATGACCGAAATTTGGAAAAACAGATTCTGCAAAAATGTTGATATTTACAAGCGAAATTTTCGTTATATCTTGGCTAAAAATGGTCACATAGATGTAAGAATAACTGTTTTGAGCAGCTAATTACCAGTGCTAACGATCCCTATTACTTTTTGAAGGATTTAGGAAACTAATTTTTGGATCAATTTTCGCATTTTTTGTAAGGAGGGGGGTCATCAAAATTTGCAAAATATGCCCAAAAAATGTAATTTCCATTTTTGAACACAGTTTGATTGGAAATTTTATTACGAGCTCAGTGAGGTATGACATTCCATATTCAGACAATTATATTTTATGTTGTGGCAAAATAAATGATTATTTGATGACCGAAATTTGGAAAAACAGACTCTGCAAAAATGTTGATATTTACAAACGAAATTTTCGTTATAACTTGGCTAAAAATGGTCACATAGATGTAAGAATAACTGTTTTGAGCAGCTAATTACCAGTGCTAACGATCCCTATTACTTTTTGAAGGATTTAGAAAACTAATTTTTGGATCAATTTTCGCATTTTCTGTAAGGAGGGGTGTCATCAAAATTTGCAAAATATGCCAAAAAAATGTAATTTCCATTTTTGAACACAGTTTGATTGGAAATTTTATTACGAGCTCAGTGAGGTATGACATTCCATATTCAGACTATTACTTTTTGAAGGATTTAGGAAATTAACTTTTGGATCAATTTTCGCATTTTTTGTAAGGAGGGG
>NW_001846030.1:0-1544 GCF_000001215.4 Drosophila melanogaster
TTTTTTATGTTGTGGCAAAATAAATGATTATTTGATGACCGAAATTTGGAAAAACAGACTCTGCAAAAATGTTGATATTTACAAACGAAATTTTCGTTATAACTTGGCTAAAAATGGTCACATAGATGTACGAATATCTGTTTTGAGCAGCTAATTACCAGTGCTAACGATCCCTATTACTTTTTGAAGGATTTAGGAAATTAATTTTTGAATCAATTTTCGCATTTTTTGTAAGGAGGGGGATCATCAAAATTTGCCGAATATGGCCAAAAAATTTAATTTCCATTTTTGAACACAGTTTGATTGGAAATTTTATTACGAGGTCAGTGAGGTATGACATTCCATATTCAGACAATTATTTTTTATGTTGTGGCAAAATAAATGATTATTTGATGACCGAAATTTGGAAAAACAGACTCTGCAAAATTGTAGATATTTACAAACGAAATTTTCGTTATAACTTGGCTAAAAATGGTCACATAGATGTACGAATATCTGTTTTGAGCAGCTAATTACCAGTGCTAACGATCCCTATTACTTTTTGAAGGATTTAGGAAATTAATTTTTGAATCAATTTTCGCATTTTTTGTAAGGAGGGGGATCATCAAAATTTGCAAAATATGGCCAAAAAATTTAATTCCCATTTTTGAACACAGTGTGATTGGAAATTTTATTACGAGCTCAGTGAGGTATGACATTCCATATTCAGACAATTATTTTTTATGTTGTGGCAAAATAAATGATTATTTGATGACCGAAATTTGGAAAAACAGATTCTGCCAAAGAAATGATATTTACAAACGAAATTTTCGTCATAACTTGGTTAAAAATGGTCACATAGATGTAAGAATAACTGTTTTAAGCAGCTAATTACCAGTGCTAACGATCCCTATTACTTTTTGAAGGACTTAGGAAATTAATTTTTGGATCAATTTTCGCATTTTTTGTAAGGAGGGGGTCATCAAAATTTGCAAAATATGGCCAAAAAATTTAATTTCCATTTTTGAACACAGTTTTGCTTGGAATTTTTATTACGAGCTCAGTGGGGTATGACATTCCATATTCAGAAAATTGTTTTTTATGGTGTGGCAAAATAAATGATTTTTTGATGACCGAAATTTGGAAAAACAGACTCTGCAAAAATGTTGATATTTACAAACGAAATTTTCGTTATAACTTGGCTAAAAATGGTCACATAGATGTACGAATATCTGTTTTGAGCAGCTAATTACCAGTGCTAACGATCCCTATTACTTTTTGAAGGATTTAGGGAAATTAATTTTTAGATCAATTTTCGCATTTTTTGCAAGGAGGGGGGTCATCAAAATTTGCAAAATATGGCCAAAAAATTTAATTTCCATTTTTGAACACAGTTTGATTGGAAATTTTATTACGAGCTCAGTGAGGTATGACATTCCATATTCAGACAATTATTTCTTATGTTGTGGCAAAATAAATGATTTTTTGATGACCGAAATTTGGAAAAACAGACTCTGCAAAAATGTTGATATTTACAAACGAAATTTTCGTTATAACTGGCTAAA
>NW_001846075.1:0-1476 GCF_000001215.4 Drosophila melanogaster
CGAAAATTTCGTTTGTAAATATCAACATTTTTGCAGAGTCTGTTTTTTCAAATTTCGGTCATCAAAAAATCATTTATTTTGCCACAACATAAAAAATAATTGTCTGAATATGGAATGTCATACCTCACTGAGCTCGTAATAAAATTTCCAATCAAACTGTGTTCAAAAATGGAAATTAAATTATTTGGCCATATTTTGCAAATTTTGATGACCCCCCTCCTTACAAAAAATGCGAAAATTGATCAAAAAATTAATTTCCTAAATCCTTCAAAAAGTAATAGGGATCGTTAGCACTGGTAATTAGCTGCTCAAAACAGATATTCGTACATCTATGTGACCATTTTTAGCTAAGTTATAACGAAAATTTCGTTTGTAAATATCAACATTTTTGCAGAGTCTGTTTTTTCAAATTTCGGTCATCAAAAAATCATTTATTTTGCCACAACATAAAAAATAATTGTCTGAATATGGAATGTCATACCTCACTGAGCTCGTAATAAAATTTCCAATCAAACTGTGTTCAAAAATGGAATTTAAGTTTTTTGGCATAATTTTGCAAATTTTGATGACCACCCTCCTTACAAAAAATGCGAAAATTGATCCCAAAATTAATTTCCTAAATCCTAAAAAAGTAATAGGGATCGTTAGCACTGGTAATTAGCTGCTCAAAACAGATATTCGTACATCTATGTGACCATTTTTAGCCAAGTTATAACGAAAATTTCGTTTGTAAATATCAACATTTTTGCAGTGTCTGTTTTTCCAAATTTCGGTCATCAAAAAATCATTTATTTTACCACAACATAAAAAATAATTGTCTGAATATGGAATGTCATACCTCACTGAGCTCGTAATAAAATTTCCAATCAAACTGTGTTCAAAAATGGAATTTAAATTTTTTGGCATAATTTTGCAAATTTTGATGACCACCCTCTTTACAAAAAATGCGAAAATTGATCCAAAAATTAATTTCCTAAATCCTTCAAAAAGTAATAGGGATCGTTAGCACTGGTAATTAGATGCTCAAAACAGATATTCGTACATCTATGTGACCATTTTTAGCCAAGTTCTCCTTACAAAAAATGCAAAAATTGATCCCAAAATTAATTTCCTAAATCCTTCAAAAAGTAATAGGGATCGTTAGCACTGGTAATTAGCTGCTCAAAACAGATATTCCTACGTCTATGTGACCATTTTTAGCTAAGTTAGAACGAAAATTTCGTTTGTAAATATTAACATTTTTGCAGAGTCTGTTTTTCCAAATTTCGGTCATCAAAAAATCATTTATTTTGCCACAACATAAAAAATAATTGTCTGAATATGGAATGTCATACCTCACTGAGCTCGTAATAAAATTTCCAATCAAACTGTGTTCAAAAATGGAAATTAAATTTTTTGGCCATATTTGGCAAATTTTGATGACCCCCTCCTTACGAAAAATGCGAAAATTGATCCAAAAATTAATTTCCCTAAATC